>NC_057388.1:94853742-95139207 GCF_019320065.1 Cervus canadensis | reverse complement strand
AAAAAAAAAATGAAAATAATGTGTGAGTAGAAAAGTGTTTTCAAACTTTAACAATTCATATTACAACCTCATATTTCTGCCACATCCACATACCACTTTTAATATTATTTACTAAATAATTTTACTTAAATGTAATTAAATAGACTCATTTAAAGAATTTTTAAAATTAGCCTCTTCATCAGCCCAGGTTGGATGCATGAGACAAGTGCTTAGGGCTGGTGCACTGGGAAGACCCAGAGGGATGGGATGGGGAGGGAGGCGGGAGTGGGGATCGGGATAGGCTGATTCATGTCAATGTATGGCAAAAACCACTATAATATTGTTAAGTAATTAGCCTCCAACTAATAAAAATAAATGAAAAAAAAATATGATTGATTTTTGTATGATGATTTTGTATGCTGAAACTTTATTAAATTCATTAATAATTAAAAATAAAATAAAATAAAATTAGCCTCTTACTCTGAATTATTATCCCTGATCACAGAGCTTCCTTTCCTTATATCCATATCTCTTGAGATCTTCCAATCAAGAGATAGAGTCTACTTCTCTGTCCTTTGAATCTGGGAAAGCCTTGTGATTTACTTTGGCCAATTAATGTGGTAGAAGCAATGCAATGCCATTCCTGAGATGTTAGGCCATAAGAGATTTTATGCACCTCTGCTTTCTGCTGGGAATCCTATCTCTACCATGGAATACTTTGCTATACTAATGCCTAATGAATACAACCATCTACACTCATTGGGAAAGACCCTGATGCTGGGAAAGATGGAGGGCAAGAGGAGACGGGGGCAACAGAGGATGAGAGGGTTGGATGGCATCACTGACTCAATGGACATGAGTTGAGCAAACTCCTGGAGACAGTGAAGGACACGGAAGCCTGGTGTGCTGCAGACCAAGGGGTCACAAAGAGTCAGACATGACCTAGTGACTGAACAACAACACCTTTTGTAGTTCTCCTTCCTCAGTTGAAGACAGTCTTGGATTGGGAAAGATGGAACCTCGGCAGAAACAATAACAAGCATTTATTCTCCTTTCACTGCTGATCATTTGTTTCTTTATAGAAAGGTCAGACTCTTCCTTTAGCTGTCTTTAAGGAAATTGATTTTGAGGTGCATTTGGCTCTGGAGGAACGAAGAGGAGACAAAGCAGCACTGTGAGAAAATGGAGACTTGCACTGGATTGACCTGGATAAAGGTCTAAATTAATAGGGGTCAAGATGACCTTCATCAATGCTCAGCTCAGCTAAATGGAAAACAGGTCTGGATAAAGAACAGAAATACTGTTCAAGAACATGGTATGCACTTAGCTAATGTGTCTTTAGAGATGTGTGTTAACACAGCTAATTTTCGTTTGCTTGGAACCTTAAATGAGAACAATACTAGAGTTAGGTAGCAGAATATCTATGCTAGGGGTTTCCAATATGATGGATATATCCAACACGACAAAGATTACTGTATCCTCAAAGCCTAGAGTACAGATAACAGTGCTAGAAAATTAGCTTAGAGGGAGTACTGGTAAGTGAAGGTTCTAAGAGAGTTTTCAGAGTGCTGTGAGTTTCCCTTTCCTTTATGTCCACAAAGGAGTAGGAGATACTTCCTCCAAATAAACCCAGGTGATATGAGAGATTTAAAGCAAAATTTTAGAGTGTGTATGTGTATAGACTTGTGCTTAATTTGCTTCTCTGGAAAAAGCTATTAGTGATAATCCATTTAAACCTGGCTATGACAGACAAATGAGGAAATGATTAAAATGAGACCAAAAAAAACCTATGGAGAAGACTATCACTACCTTGATCAGGTGACCTGGTTAGCATCGATGACTACAAATAATGTCAGTAATTGGGTATTTTTTATATTCTGTGATAAAATTGGTACTTTACTTCTTGGTCTTCCTCCTCAAAAATTCATAACACCAATTTCATTGTGAGAGAAACATCAGACTAATTCCAATGGTTGGACATCTTACAATATCCTACTAGACCAGTACCAAACATTTTCAATGTTATCAAAAACAAGAAAAATCTGAAAAACTATCACAGCCAAGAGAAGCCTAGGAGATACAAGAGTTGAATGCAATGCAATTTCTTGGATGGATCCCGAAACAGTAAAAGATTAGGTAAAAACAAGAAAAATACAGACCAACTATGGATCTTAATTAATTATATCAATATTACTTCATTGTTGTTTAGTCACTAAGTCATGTCTGACTCTTTTGCAACCCCATAGACTGGAGCCTGTGAGGTTCCTCTGTCCATGGGATTACCCAGACAAGAATATTGGGATAGGTTGCCATTTCCTTCTCCAGGGTATCTTCTTGACCCAGGTATCAAACCTGTGGCTCCTGCATTGGAGGATTTTACCACTGAGCCACCACACAAGCCCTTTTGGTTCATTAACTGTAACAAATATGCTATTACTAGTATATGATATTATTATTATGGGAAACTGTGTATGTGGTAAAAGGGATGATATGAGAATTCTGTACTACCTGCTTACTTTTTCTGTAAATGTCAAACTGTTCTAAAAGATAGAGTCTATTAAAAAAGTAATAGCAGGTGAATGAGCAGAAGAGCCCATCAGATGAGTGGTGAATTTACCATGGTTTCATTCCATTACCTCCAAGGCTAAATTCAACTCAACCTAAATCCTTGAAGTGGACATTAGATCAGTTGGAGAGAATTTTAGAAGAAGCTTTCTAGTTCTGGCCTAAGGATCAATAAAAGTCTTCTAAGATTCAAATGCAAAGGAGGAATTATCCATTTTTATTTCTCTTTTCTTTCCCTTGTTTCTTTACATTATAGCCTCCAAACAATCCAATAATATAATAGCAACAGGGTGTTGGGAACCAACAGAAACCTAAAACTCTGAAAGAAAGCCAACTTAATCTCATTATCAGAGGAGTTATGGCCCCAAGAGTCAAGGGGAAAACTATTACTTCCATGTGTCTCTGTCATTCTGTCCCTTGACCCCAGATACAGGCACAGTACAAAAAAGTACACAGCACAATAAGGTACATAAAGCCTGACTTCCTTAATGGGGTAGTCAAAAGGGAGCACTATGAAGATTGCAAAGAGGGAGGAACTTGGGAATGTAACCTCCTAAAGTCGATGTGCAAACTCCTGCACAATTACACTCATCTCACACACTAGCAAAGTAATGCTCAAAATTCTCCAAACCAGGCTTTAACAGTATGTGAACTGTGAACTTCCAGATGTTCAAGCTGGACTTAGAAAAGGCAGAGGAACCAGAGATCAAATTGCCAACATCTGTTAGATCATAGAAAAAGCAAGAGAGTGCCAGAAAAACATCTATTTCTGCATTATTGACTGTGCCAAAGCCTTTGACTGTGTGGATCACAACAAACTGGGAAAAATTCTGAAAGAGATAGGAATACCACACCACCTTACCTACCTCCTGAGAAATCTATATGCAGGTCAAGAAGCAACAGTTAGAACTGGACATGGAACAATGGACTGGTTCCAAATCAGGAAAGGAGTACATCAAGGCTGTATATTGTTACCCTGCTTATTTAACTTATATGCAGAGTACATCATGAGAAATACTGGGCTGGATGAAGCACGAGCTGGAATCAAGACTGCTGGGAGAAATATCAATAACCTCAGATATGCAGATGGCACCACCCTTATGGCAGAAAGCAAAGAAGAACTAAAGAGCCTCTTGATGAATGTGAAAGAGGCGAGTGAAAAAGTTTGCTTAAAACTCAACATTCAGAAAGCTAAGATTATGGCATCTGGTCCCATCACTTCATGGCAAATACATGGGGAAACAGTGGAAACAGTGGCTGACTTTATTTTTCTGGGCTCCAAAATCACTGCAGATGGTGACTGCAGTCATGAAATTAAAAGATGCTTGCTCCTTGGAAGAAAAGCTAGGACCAACCTGTGTCATCGTCGCTCAGTCGTGTCTGACTCTTCGTGACCCCATGGACTGTAGCCTATGAGGCTCCTCCGTCCATGGGATTTTCCAGGCAAGAGTACTGGAGTGGGTTGCCATTTCCTTCTCCAGGGGATCTTCCTGACCCAGGGATCGAACCCAGGTCTCCTGCATTGCAGGCAGACGTTTTACCCTCTAAGCCACCAGGGAAGCTCATGACCAACCTAGATAGCATATTAAAAAGCAGAGACGTTCCTTTGCCAACAAAAGTCCGACTAGTCAAAGCTATGGTTTTTCCAGTAGTCACGTACAGATGTGACAGTTGGCTTATACAGAAAGCTGAGCACCAAGGAATTGATGCTTTTGATCTGTGGTGTTGGACAAGACTCTTGAGAGTCCCTTGGATTGCAAGGAGATCCAACCAGTCCATCCTAAAGGAAATCAGTCCTGAATATTCCTTGGAAGGACTGATGCTGAAGTTGAAACTCCAATACTTTAGCCACTTGATGTGAAGAACTGACTCATTGGAAAAGATCCCGATGCTGGGAAAGACTGAAGGCAGGAGGAGAAGGGGATGACAGAGGATGAGATGGTTGAATGGCATCACTGACTCAATGGACATGAGTTTGAGTAAGTCCCAGGAATTGATGATGAACAGGAAAGCCTGGTTTGCTGCAGTCAATGGGGTCGCAAAGAGGCAGACATGACTGAGCGACTGAACTGAACTGAACTTCAAGTCCTATATGAACTCCTGGGCTCCTCCTAAGCTGAACATGTGTGAAATTGACCTTTAACAGAGTACCTAGACTCTGATAACCAAACTGGAGAATGGACCACCATTCAAGTCCCAGGCTGTTCACAGGGCGGTGCACAGAGGGCATAGATCCTAAAAGTAAGGATAAGGCCTTGAAAAGTGAACTGATACTGTATTCACAACCCACAGGAGGTAGGTTAGGACTTTCAGACTGAACTCAATCAGGATGACTGCCCACTTAAAAGTATAATTAGTATTATCTACACGAATTACAGAGGAGCCTGATGGGCTAGAATCCATGGAGTCACAAAGAGTTGGACACGACTTAGTGACTAAACCACCACGACAATATATATTAAGGCAAACAGTCCTATAATACAAAATTCAAAATGTCTACAATATAGTCCAAATGTGCTTTAGTCTATGAAGAACAAAAAAATCTCAACTTGCTTGAGAAAGAACAATTAGACTTAAATACTGAGATGACAAGGATGTATCATTTTCTATCTAAAGACACACCAAATGGAAATTTTAGAACTGAAAAATGTAGTAACCAAAAAATTTTAAAAATTAACAAATGAGCTCAATAGCACAATAGGGAAGACAGAGAAAAAGTCAGTGAATTGGAAAATATATCAGAAGAAATTATCCAGTATGAACAACAAAATGTAAATTTATGGAAAAAATTAAACAGAGCCCCAAGACACATTGGAAATACCAAAATGTCTAACATTCTTGATATGAGTGCATGAGGAAAAAAAAAAAGAAAAGAATGCAGACTGGAAAAAATTGAAAAAAACAGAGATTGAAAACATCTCAAATTTGGCAAAAGATTTACTCTTTTGCCAAAACTAGACTGAAGGAGCTCAGCAAATCTCAGTGAAGATAACCCCCCCAATCCACATCTATACATTTCATAGTTAAATTGCTTATGACCGAAAATTAAGAAAAAAATCTTAAGTGTACCCAGGGAAAAATGATGTATACTTTTACTGGAATGATGACTCATATGACTGTGGATGTCTCATCAAAAATCATGGGGCCAGAAAAATGAACAAAAATATTTCTAAAATCTTGAGTGAAAAGAATTGTAATGCAGAATTCTATATCCAGTTGAATTAACTTTCAGGAATAAAAATCAAATAAATATTCTTAGATAAAGGAAACTAAGAGGATTTGTCAGTAGCAGACATGCTATAATAGAACTGTTAAAAAAAAAAGAAAAAAAGAAAATCTTAAAACAGAGGAAAACTGATACCAAAAGGAAACTTAAAACATCAGGAATGAAGGAAGAGCAACAGAAATGGTCAATATTAGGGTGAATATAACAGACTCTTCTCCTCCTAGTTGTATAAGATATGTTTGACAGTTGAAATCAAGAACCGTAACACTGGCTGGTGAAGTATTTTCAATGTTTGTGGATATAATGTGCACATATGACTACAACATAAAGCAGCGGGGAGGGTAAAGGGATCTATGTGATAGGAAGATTCTTGAAATGTAAAACCATCAGTAAAATTATAATATGTGCATTCAAATATTTAGAGAAACTTCTAAAAAGTGTACAAAGGGAAATGCAAATTGAAACTACCATGAGATACTTCTGTCTACTTAATAGAATGGCTAAAATAAAATATCCTGAAAATACCAAGTGTTGAAGAGGAAGAGAACCAATCGGAACATTGCTGGAGGGAATGAAAAATGGGCCAGCTATGCTGGAAAATTGGTTTTTGGCATTTTTGGCAGTTTCTTATCAAGTTAAACACCTACTTATCATGTAACCTAACAGTCTCACTTTTAGATGTTTACACTAGAGAAATGAAAATTCTTACTCACACAACTGCACACAAAAGTTTGTAGCAACCAAAACAGCCGTTGTGGGTGAAAGGATGAGCAAATTGTAGTATAATACATTTATACAATGGAATACTACTCAGCGGTTGAAAGCAGCAAGGAGCTATTGATATATGCAACATCTTGGAAGGATCTCAAGACCATTTTTTGCTGAAAGCACCCATTCTCAGAAAGTTACATTCTATTATTTCTACATAACTTTCTTGTAAAGACAAAACTACAGATCAGATCAGCAAGTTGCCAGATTTAAGGGTGGGAGAGAGTATAACTAAAAAAGGAAAGCAAAAGAAAGTCTTTTAAGGTGATAGAACTGTTTTGTATCCTGATTATGGTGGTAGCTGAGCAAATCTAAACTTGTTAAAAGCCACAGAACTGTATAGATACACATTAATTTCATTGTGTGTTAGTATAAAGAGTATATTTTATAAGGCATTCACAGAAATGAAAACAAGATTAAAATGAGAGGAACCAAATGAAATCTATACCTCTATAAGCACCAAAGATAATAATACAGAATATCCTGTTATAAAAATGTCTTTTGAACTTGAGAGGTCAGAGAAAGCAACCCAATAGTGTTAAATTCACAGAATGTTCTCCATTTATTGGATAAATCAAATAAAAAAATCACCAGGACAGATGGCATTCAGGCCAAAAGTTTTGAAGGAACTCTTTTAATGAGAATGTTCATAGCCTCTCATTTTTTTGAGTCATAATCTGTTTCACCTCTGAATTTCCAGCTACCGCAGCACCTATAGTCTTTTTTATTTTCTGGCCATTTACTGACAATCATGAGTACTTATAAATGTGAAATATAAATTAATGATATTTGAGTCCAAAACAGAGGGATAAGTTTAGATTTCTCCTATAGTATTCAGTGAATGTTTGTTCATAAAATTATCCTAAAATAGTTCTATCAGATGTACTGTGGAGAGGAGAGACATACATGAGCTTTACACAGAAAACTGATGTCTTGGAAGACATCAGTGACTAGACCTGGTGAAACTATAAAGCAGAGGTGGAAATCACCTGCAATCATGAAGTGAATTCAAGATAATAAGGTGTACACACATAACTCATAAAAATAAAAGGAGGAAAAGAGAAAGGCATTCCGTCGCTGTTGTTGTCCAGTTGCTATATCGTGTCTGGCACTGCAAACCCATGGACTGCAGCATGCCAGGCTCCCCTGTCCTTCACTGTCTCCCAGAGTTTGCTGAAATTCTTGTCTATTGAGTCAGTGATGACATCCAACCATTTTATCCTCTGTCATCCCCTTCTCCTCCTGCCCTCAATCTTCCCCCATATCAGGGTCTTTTCCAGAGTCAGCTCTTTGCATCAGATGGCCAAAATATTGGAGATTTAGCATCTGACCTTCCAATGAATATTCAGGATTGATTTCCTTTAGGATGGACTGGTTGGATCTCCTTGCAGTCCAAGGAACTCTCAAGAGTCTTCTCCAGCACCACAATTTGAAAGCATCAATTCTTGGTGTGTCTTTAGATGGTTCAACTTTCACACTCATACATTAATGACTACAAAAACATAGCTTTGACTATACAGACCTTTGTTAGCAAAGTAATGTCTCTGCTTTTTAATATGCTGCCTAGGTTTGTCACAGATTTTCTTCCAAGGAGCAAGCATCTTTTAATTTCATGACTGCAGTCACTGTCTGCAGTGATTTTAGAGAAATTTAAATCTGTCACTGCTTCCACTTTTTCCCTTTCTATTTGCCATGAAGTGATGGGACCAGTATTCTGGGTAACTTAGAAATGAGAAACTGATGAAAAATTTTTTAAATCTTCCCTTCTAATTATGCCTTGTATTCATATTTATTCATTCCCTTCAGTGGAGAGAGGAAATGAAATGAATAAATATAAGATAAAGTTTTGTTTAAAGTAAACACAGCTCTTTTTGTGTAATTATCTAGCAGGATTATTAAAGTAATCTTCAAAGAGGCAACTCCATCCTCCATTGTTACGAAAGGCTGACATTTTTATAATTCTCTTTCCTGTACTCTTTGACACTTTTATGAAAATCCTGAAATGACCTACTCTGTAAGAAAATGGATTAATCAGATTTTAAAGGAAGTCCTTTTTTGAATGTGAATGATTCTCCTCATTTACTTGAGGGCTAGATTGCTAACAGGGTAGCTGTTTCTCTCTCAAATGTGGGAAGATCTTGAGGCAGAAATTGACCATGCTCCTTTAGGACTTTATTTTAGAAAGGAGATGCGAAGTTTCTAGGTATGGAAATGAGAAGAAGTGAGTATGGGAAGAGAGGGATTTTGATAGCTCAATCTAAAGAAAATGGCTTCCCTAAACAAATGGTAATTCATAAAAAGTGATCATAGATTACGAGTTCTAGGTTCTAGCTACATGATAGACACTTCATATATATACATATATATATATATAGTTGTTGTTTAGTCACTAAGTCATGTCTGACTCTTTTGTGATCCCATGGACTACAGCCTGCCAGACTCCTCTGTTCATGGAATTTCCCAGGCAAGTACTGGAGTGGGTAGCCATTCGCTCCTCCAGGGGATCTTTCCAACACAGGGATGGAACACAGGTCTCCTGCACTGCAGGCATATTCTTTACCATCTGAACCAGCAGTGGACATGAGTTTGAGAAAACTCCAGAAGATAGTAAAAGACAGGGAAGCCTGGCATGCTGCAGTCCGTGGGGTAGCAAAGAGTTGGACATGACTTAGCAACTGAATAACAACGATATGAAGTAGACACTAGCATTATCCACATTATGTAGATGAGGAACATAAGGCACAAAGAATTAAGAAAAGCCTTTAAGAACACACAACAAGTACATGGAGAGGCAGGATTCACACTTAAGGTCTATTTTTTTAACTTCTTAGCAACCAGTCCCATCACTTCATGGCCAATAGATGGGGAAACAGTGGCTGACTTTATTTGTCTGGGCTCCAACATCACTGCAGATGGTGACTGCAGCCATGAAATTAAAAGACGCTTACTCCTTGGAAGCAAAGTTATGACCAACCTAGACAGCATATTAAAAAGCAGAGACATTACTTTGTCAACAGGTTTGTCCAGTCAAGGCTACAGTTTTTCCAGTGGTCATGTATAGATGTGAGAGTTGGACTGTGAAGAAAGCTGAGCACTGAAGAATTGATGCTTTTGAACTGTGGTGTTGGAGAAGACTCTTGAGAGTCCCTTGGACAGCAAGGAGATCCAACCAGTCCATCCTAAAGGAGATCAGTCCTGGGTGTTCCTTGGGAGGACTGATGCTAAAGCTGAAACTCCAATACTTTGGCCACCTGATGCAAAGACCTGACTCATTTGAAAAGACCCTGATGCTGGGAAAGATTGAGGGCAGGAGAAGGGGACGACAGAGGATGAGATGGTTGGATGGCATCACCGACTCAATGGACATGGGTCTAGGTGGACTCCGGGAGTGGGTGATGGACAGGGAGGCCTGGCGTGCTGCAGTTCAGGGGGTCACAAAGAGTCAGACGTGACTGAGCGACGGAACTGAACTAGCCTCTATTTTCCATAGTCTATACTCATTTATTGACCAGTTGAAAATGAGACTCTGTAGCTAAAGAGCAGAAGATAGTTGTCAAGGAGAATTTAAGGGGAAATGAGGAAAAAAGAGTGAAAGGAAACAGAAAGAACCAGTTACAGAGGGGTTATTCAGTCCTGATATAAGAGATGAGAAAGGGTGAAGAGAAACTCCACTTTGTAAAACAAAATGCTCCCTAAGTAAGTATTTTCATTTATAATAACACTTATACTACTTTCAACTAGGTACAGATTGGTGGGCCAATGTGGAACTTCTTGTAGTAAATAAGAAAATTTCAAATAAGAAAATTTGAAAGCCATGGCCTTATCTTCAGAAAAATTCAAACATACATAATTTTACATATACATCATTTTGAGGATTTTCAGTCCTAGAAGTCATCTTTGAAGACGGCCATCTCAGCGACCTTCCTTGTTGTTATTGTCTTAACTGTATTGAAATGATTTTCTCAAAATGCTCAAGCCAGGAAAAGAATCTGTCAGCAGTATCTAAAGTTTACAACTAAGTTAATTAGAAGGTTCTAAAAATGCTAACGATCAGGGAAGCAATAAAGAGGAAGAATAAATCACTGTAATGTTAACGAAAAATTGTTCTTCCTTTGTAGCCCTCACTCCTGCTACCTATAAGCAGATGGCCAGGTCATTATATTTTTCATTTTATGTGCTTGATTGAGTAGGAAGTAGAATTTACATTTAAAAATATTTGTAGTGATTTTTTTTTTAATCCCCAAAGTCTTGCAATTTTTATGCTAGATTTATAGAAGAGGAAAGAGAAAGAAGAAAATTTTTGAGGGAAGGAAAAGGGGAAAACAAATCAAATTATAGCTGAGTGGGCCCTATTTTATGGCATTTTGCAAGAAGGCGGTCTTAGTGCTGGTGACTTCTGGGAGCTTACATTAAGACAGGACCCTAAGCACTTCTTAGGCATGGAAAACTTTATGTACTGCCAAGCTCCTCTCTCCATGGAATTCCCCAGGCAAGAATACTGGAGTGGCCATTCACTTCTCCAGAGGATCCTTCTGAACCAGGGATGAAACTTGGGTCTCCTGCATTACAGATTCTTTACCATCTGAGCCACCAGGGAAGCCCTAAGTATGTCACCAAGTAGAGTTGCCAGAGAGTAATGACTATGCAATCTTGGAAAATTCATTGGTTAGTGGAAACCCATTTGGACCTAAGTCTTAAAGAACTTTCTGGAATATTTTATTCAAAACAAGATACCGAGACTTTTGTATGATTGGTGAATGGAGAATCAACCCTTTCAATAACTTAAACTAATAATTCATGGGGGTGCAGGAGTCAGACATGACTTAATGACTAAACCACAACCACCACCAAGTTTCCAGATGGGGCTTTAAATCCAATTTAATTTGATTTAATGAAAAAAGTAACATTTTTATAATGTATTTTGACATACTTTATTACAAAGTGAATACTGACTTTATGTAAGGGATTTCACTTTTGGTGAAGTAATATATCTCAATATTGTATCCAGATATTCAAATCAAATTTCAACTCCAGTCGGGTAAAAACTACTAAGGTGAGTATAATTATTGTAGAAAAACCCTTCCCACCTACCCTCCCATCTCAAAAATACCCACTAGCCCTCACATAGTCCCCTCTAAAAGCAAGAAGTTGGATACAAATGCATTTTACATTCTAGTAGAAATTTTGTAAAAGGGTATGGGAGAGGAACTAATAAAGGTGGGCCTTTCTATTTTCTAGTGTTCAAACTTGATTCTAACTGAGAAACATGTCCTGGAGCTTGAAATGAAAATCGAATCAGAGAAACTATCGTGTTTTCTGAACATAGTCTGGGCTGCCCCTTTGGCATGGTTTTCTTTGATTCTTTCCAGCTCCTCTTTGTCTGCTGTTATCTTCCAATGCACCAAATATGCCTTCTGCAATTAGCATGCCAAGCTTTCTGGCTGACCCAGTGTCCTGGAATGAAATCAATGTTAATGGTTCCTGTGATTCTGGTTGCTTTTGCTTTTATTGATGTTTCCTTCTCCCTTCATTCCACCTCCAAACTAATTTTCATTCTACTTCAAAACAACCCAAAATGATGAATTATTTTGTGCTTTTCTGCAGTGGTAGGATTTAATTGGGTTTCCCTGGCTCAGTTCAATTCCTGGCACAAATAAGTCAACTCCTTGAACAGGAGGGACAAAAGGTAAGAAGGTGAATAATGTGTCCTGAGCAGTATGAAACTCTGCTGAAAACAATTATGTCACCCACATATCTCCTTTCACCTTTCTTTTTCTTCCTTTTTTTCTTTACCTTTTTGTTTTGGAAAAACATTTCCAGTATTACATGGAATAACATTAAGATACAGAAATGTTGCATATAGCATTAACAGCAAAAGAAATTAATTTTCTGTTCACAGAAAAATAAAATAAAATTCTTTGCAACTTTATAAAAGTAGTATTGATAATATTTGGTCCTTCTTTCTATTGAATAAAGAAAAGTTAAAAGGAAATACCAAGCACACCATTTATCTACTGAAGTGTAACAAGTCACCGCCATTCTGTGGCTGGGGGTGCACTTCTGTTGGCTTTTTTCTGGGTTTATCAATTGGCTGCAGCCAGCCAGCATCTTCCTTGGGGCTGCAGAATCCAAGACGACCTCACTCCTATGCCTGGGCTTTGTTGCTGACTGTCAACTGGGGATCTCTCTCTCTCACTTGCTCAAAGGTCTTTCATCATTCATAGGCTAGGTGAACTTCTTACAATTATGCTGGAAACATTCCAAGGGCTCAGAAATGAAATCTGTATTTTTTCTTGAGCCTTCAAAAATTTACACAATTTCATTCTATAAGTCAAAGAGAGTCTTGATGCCAGCCTGAATTCAAGGATTAGGGGAAGAGACTCTACCTGTTGATTGAAAGAATTTTAACAAATGTGTGATCATATTTTATTTTCCACATTGAGCAAGTAAAAATTTATATCAAAACTATATGTCAAAACCCCAAGTTCAGCTTCTTGAAGGAAGTGATTATTTTTTATATTATTTTCACATTTAAAGCTCAGAGTGTAACCACATAGTAGATTCCATTAACTGTCTGTTGAACAGGTATTGATGCCTATGGATGGAGAAGATATAACAAAAATAAAACAGTGATAATTCCTTATGACTGACTAAGTAACTTAGGTTTTTTAATGTTTTTTGTGTGTGAAGTCATTTGTTATGTGAGACTAATTTGGGCAGACCTACAAGTTGAAAGATTCTATGAAGACCTACAAAACCTTCTAGAACTAACACCAAAAAAATGTCCTTTTCTTCATAGGGGACTGGAATGCAAAAGTAGGAAGTCAAGAGATACCTCGAGTAACAGGCAAATTTGGCCTTGGAGTACAAAATGAAGCAGGGCAAAGGCTAATAAAGTTTTGCCAAGAGAATGCACTGGTCATGGCAAACACCCTCTTCCAACAACACAAAAGACTCTACACATGGACATCACCAGATGGCCAATGCTGAAATCAGATTGATTATATTCTTTGTGGCCAAAGAAGGAGAAGCTCTATACAAAAACAAGACTGGGAGCTGACTATGGCTCAGATCATGAACTCCTTAAGCCAAATTCAGACTTAAATTGAACAAAGTAGGGAAAACCACTAGACCATTAAGGTATGACCTAAGTCAAATCCCTTACGATTTTACAGTGGAAGTGACAAATAGATTTAAGGGACTACATCTGATAGAAAGAGTGCCTGAAGACCTATGGACAGAGGTTCATGACGTTATACAGGAGGCAGTGATGAAGACCATCCCCAAGAAAAAGAAATGTAAAAAGATAAAATGGTTGTGTGAAGAAGCCTTACAAATAGCTAAGACGAGAAGCAGAAGGAAAAGAAGAAAAGGAAATACAACCGTCTTAATGCAGAGTTCCAAAGACTAGCAAGGAGAGATAAGAAAGCCTTCCTCAGTGATTAAGGCAAAGAAATAGAGGAAAACTATAGAATGGGAAAGGCAAGAGATCCGTTCAAGAAAATTAGACATATCAAAGAACATTTATGCAAAGATGGGCACAATAAAGGACAGAAATGTAATGGACCTAACAGAAGCAGAAGATATTAAGAAGAGGTGGTAAGAATACACAGAAAAACCATACAAAAAAGAACTAAATGACCCAGATAACCATGATAGTATGATCACTCACCTATAGCCAGTTATCCTGGAATGCAAAGTCAAGTGGGCCTTAGGAAGCATCACTCTGAACAAAGCTAGTGGAGGTGATGGAATTCCAGCAGAGTTATTTCAAGTCCTAAAAGATGATGCTGTGAAAGTGCTGCACTCAGCACGTCAGCAAATTTAAAAAACTCAGCAGTGTCCACAGGACTGGAAAAGGTCAGTTGTCATTACAATTCTAATGTAATGTAATTGGAAAGGCAGTGCTCAATAATGTTCAAACTACCATACAATTGCACTCATCTCACATGCTAGCAAAGTAATGCTCAAATTTCTCCAAAACAGGCCTCAACAGTATGTGAATTGTGAACTTCCAGATGTTCAAGCTGGACATAGAAAAGGCAGAGGAAGCAGAAATTAAATTGTCAAGATACGTTGGATCATAGAAAAAGCAAGATAGTTCCAGAAAAAATTTACTTCTGCTTTATTGACTACGCCAAAGCCTTTGACTGTGTGGATCACAACAAACCATGGAAAATTCTTAGAGAGATAGGAATACCAGACCACTTTACCTCACTCCTGAGAAATCTGCATGTAGGTCAAGAAGCAGCAGTTAGAACTGGACATGGAACAACCAATGGTTCCAAATTCGGAAAGGAGTGCGTCAAGGCTGTATATTGTTACCCTGCTTATTTAACTTATATGCAGAGTCAGTTCAGTTGAGTGCAGTCACTCAGTCGTGTCTGACTCTTTGCGACCCCATGAACTGCAGCACGCCAGGCCTCCCTGTCCATCACCAACTCCTGGAGTTTACTCAAACTCATGTCCATCGAGTCGGTGATGCCATCCAACCATCTCATCCTCTCATTCCTTTTCCCTCCCACCTTCAATCTTTCCCAGCATCAGAGTCTTTTCCAGTGAGTCAATTCTTCGCATCAGGTGGCCAAAGTATTTGAGTTTCACCTTCAACATCAGTCCTTTCAATGAATATTCAGGATTTATTTCCTTTAGAATGGACTGGTTGGACCCCTTGCAGTCCAAGGAACTCTCAAGAGTCTTCTCCAGCACCACAGTTCAAAAGCATCAATTCTTTGGCACTCAGCTTTCTTTATAGTCCAACTCTCACATCTATACGTGACCACTGGAAAAATCATAGCCTTGATTAGATAGACCTTTGTTGGCAAAGCAAGACTCTGCTTTTTAATATGCTGTCTAGGTTGGTCCTAACTTTTCTTCCAAGGAGCAAGCATCTTTTAATTTCATGGCTGTAGTCACCATCTGCAGTGATTTTGGAGCACAGAAAATAAAGTCTGCCATGGTTTCCCCATCTATTTGCCATGAAGTGATGGGACCAGTTGCCATGATCTTAGTTTTCTGAATGTTGAGTTTTAAGCCAACTTTTTCACTCTCCTCTTTCACTTTCATCAACAGGCTCTTTCATTCTTCTTCACTTTCTGCCATAAGGGTGGTGTCATCTGCATATCTGAGGTTATTGATATTTCTCCCAGTAATCTTGATTTCAGCTTGTGCTTCATCCAGCCCAGCGTTTCTCATGATGTACTCTGCATATAAGTTAAATAAACAGGTGACAATATATAGCCTTGATGCACTCCTTTTCCTATTTGGAACCAGTCTGTTGTTCCATGTCCAGTTCTAACTGTTGTTTCCTGACCTGCATACAGGTTTCTCAAGAGGCAGGTCAGGTGGTCTGGTATTTCCATCTCTTTCAGAATTTTCCACAGTTTATTGTGATCCACACAGTCAAAGACTTTGGCATAGTCAATAAAGCAGAAGTAGATATTTTTCTGGAATGCTCTTGCTTTTTCGATGAGCCAGTGGATGTTGGCAATTTGATCTCTGCCTCCTCTGCCTTTTCTAAAACCAGTTTGAACATCTGGAAGTTCACAGTTCATGTAGTGTTGGAGAATTTTGAGCATTACTTTACTAGCATGTGAGGTGAGTGCAACTGTGCCGTGGGAAGAGTCAGACACGACTGAGAGACTGAACTGAACTGAACATGAGCATTCTTTGGCATATATATGTATATACATGTATGTATATACATATATATGTACATCATGCAAAATGCAGGGATGGATGAAGCACAAGCTGGAATCAAGATTACTGGGAGAAATATTAATAACCTCATAAATGCATATGACACCACACTTATGGCAGAAAGCAAATAAGAACTAAAGGGCCTCTTGATGGAAGTGAAAGAGGAGAGTGAAAAAGCTGGCTTAAAACATTAAAAAAACTAAGATCAAGGCATCCGGTCCCATCACTTCATTGCAAATAGATGGGGAAATGATGGAAACAGTGACAGACTTTATTTTTGGGGGCTCCAAAATAATGGCAGATGGTGACTGCAGCCATTAAATTAAAAGACACATGCTCCTTGAGAGAAAAGCTTTGAAAAACCTAGACAGTGTATTAAAAAGCAAAGACATGAGTTTGCCGACAAAGGTCCATCTGGTCAAAGGTATAGTTTTTCCAGTAGTCATGTATGGATGTGAGATCTGGGCCATAAATACAGCTGAGAACTGAAGAATTGATGCTTTTGAGTTGTGGTATTGGAAAAGAGTCTTGAGAGTCCTTTGGATTGCAAGGAGATTAAACCAGCCAATCCTAAAGGAAATCAGTCCTGAATACTCATTGGAAGGACTGATGCTGAAGCTCCAATACTTTGGCCACCTGATGTGAAGAGCCAACTCATTGACAAAGACCCTGATGCTGGGAAAGATCAAAGGCAGGAGGAGAAGGGGACGACAGATGATGAGATGGTTGGATGGCATCACTGACTTAATGGCCATGAGTGTGAGCAAGCTCCATGAGATGGAGAAGGACAGGGAAGCGTGGTGTGCTGCAGTCCATTGGGTTGCAAAGAGTCAGACATAACTGAGTGACTGAACAACAACAACTACCATTATCAGTATTATTTCCATGTAACTTATAAGATGATCAGATCAAGACAATACCTCTCCTTGTAGACACTCTATAAGCCAAGGGAAGGCTGGCCACCTGTATTAGTTGATTTAGGTAATAAATATTTATTATACTATTATACATTTCACATATGCTAAGTTTGTATGTTCAGTGGTAAGCAACCTAGGCATGGTTCTTCCCTCCCCAGAGCTTACAATCTGGGTTTATGGTTGGGGTAGCACGTATTAGACTAGTGAAGGAAAAAGTTACAAATCTCTACAAGTGTTATCAACGGAAAGGACAAGGTGCTATGAATAAGTACCTAGGACAGAAGGCAACATTCTAGATCAGATGGTCAAAGGATACTTTTCTTAAGAAATTATATTTAAGATGAAATTTAAAAAAATAACATAACTCAAGCCCAGTGAACAGTGGCAGAAGAACAGTATAAACGGAAGGGAAAGCAGGGGATCAAATGCATATGATGAAACGAGAGCACAGCAACCTATGAAGTAGAAGAATTTCCTTTTCTTGGTTTCTGAAGCTGATTATCTAGCCTTTTCCTTTGCTAACTATGTGATTCCAAGAAGTTTACTCTCTGTGACTTAGTCTCTTCATTGACAGAGAGAGGTAATAGTAATTACTTTATAGGGTATTATGAGGGTTAACATGAAAGTGCTTAGCACATGATAAATGCTTTATCAGTGTTACTGGAGAAAATTGGGCAGGCTGACTCAGTCAACAAATATGTGTTGAAAATCTACTACACACAGGCCTGCTAGTGATACTCCTGGGTCACTGGCCCCTGTATCTCTACTACAAACCTCTTTATTTTTTAAGCCAGTAGCACAGTGCATGTTAGTCGCTCAGTCATGTCTGACTCTTTGCAATCCCAGGAACTGTAGTCTGCTAGGCTCCTCTGTCCATGAAATTCTCCAGGCAAGAATACTGGAGTGGGCTGCCATTTCCTTCTCCAGGCGCAACATGACTTAAAATGTCTAGCTTTTTGGGCAAGAGTTCTTCGGTGGACCTATTTGGTTTCTTAATGATAAAGGCTTACATTTTCCATTCATACCATAGCCCTCTCTTGCCCAAAGCTTGGAACTCTGTAGCTGGAGCTTGGAAGCAGGGAGGCCTTGAGAGGTGCTAGATCAGTGGGCTTTCATGTGATCTCACATTGCGCCCCCAAGAATCTTGCACTGCTCCTCTTTATACACTGCTTCCAGCCTGTGATTTTATCTTCACATACCGTTTCTCACTGCTTGCCCTTTATCCCTCCAATCCACTCCACGTGTCTCAGAAATCTCAGCTGTACCTCAGATACACAAGCTGCAAGTCCTTCTCCTCTGGCCCTGGAATTTTCTCCTATGCCCTCAGGAGAAGTGGTGGGTGAGACTTCAGGAGAGTTAATGCTTCTGGGGTAATCTTGGACCAAAGGCAGATGCAGCCAATGAACACAGCCTTCTCTTTCTTCCCCTGCCCCTTCTTTTATAATGATGACACTCATAAGAATTTCATCCATTTCTCACAGCATCCCTAGTAGAAACCCCACCAAACGGCCTGATGTTGGCTTTTTCTCCTTCCCAGAATGGTTCCAGTGAGAGCCTTTCAAATTACTGCTTACACTCCAGGCCCCCAAGTAATGGTCACCTCTGCACCTAACAATACTTTTTGTCTTTCTTTTCTTTTTAAAAATATATTATATGATTTTAGAAGCTATCTAACAAGAGTCATTTGGAAATTCAAAAGAAAATAAAATAGAATATATATATATATATATTTTTCTTCTCCCTGGTACATTTTATTCTCTCTCCATATAGGTTCACAGAGACACAAATACATGTATGGATGTGTGTGTGTGTGTATATATCTTTCCATACATACATATATACACAAACATATATTCTTCCATGAATCCTTGTGTTTAAAGGGAAGAAATGAATTTCTTTAAAAGTTTGAGAATATTAACAAGTACACATTTTAGAAATACAAAGCAGGTAACATTGATGTTTCCTCTCTCTGTAGCATTAATTATAGTGAATGTACACATGGAAATCTGAGAACAGTATCCTAAGATTATATTCATTGAGTGTTTCTGATAATGCCACCTTGGGAATCCAACTTTGTATCCTTTGGTTAGGAAATATTTTTGAAAAATATCACAGTCCCTCTATATCTAATAGTACATTTCCCCCCTTTTTTTCCTTTTGAAAGCATAAATATTATGCAATTCTAGGAACTATCTTATAAGAGTCATTTGTAAAACTCAAAATAAAATTTAATCAGAAAATATTTATATATCAGCTATGTAGACAGACAACTAATTTTAAATTTTTTTAAATGCACCCAGTTTCAAATAGTCTGTCTTTTTGTTTCCATCAATGCATTTGTAAATACATGTTTAAGCTTAAACACATTCACCATTTTAATTATGTAAATTACTATAACTTGCTATCTTATCTTCATCTGTTCTCTTATCTTCTGTTCTCTTGCAGTAAGATCTTCTCTCTGATTATCAAAGGTTCTAACATTTTGATACAATGAAAAGGTGAATATTATTGATAGGAAAAGCATACCTCAGTATGAGAGAGAGAAGGAGAGTGATGGTGATGATGATGGGAAAATTGAGAAAAGAACCAGAAAGCATACACTAAGTCATTAACGCTGAGTGTTTATTTTTATTATTGTTTATGGTTTGTAGTATCTGTACTTCTTAATTTTTATTATCTGTACCTATTACAATGCTTATATATAGATAGCTTCTACTGAAAATACATACATGTATACAACAACTTTTATGTTGTGATGTATATTATATAACAAATATTACAATATATATGTCTATGTGCGTTTGCTTATACAACTTGAAAAAGCACTGATCTAGTTCTTATTTGAGGCAAAAATTTTTACTCTACTGAAAAACAAAAGAAACACGTCATCTCTCGCCAAGGATAAATCAACTCAGATGCCAACAAGAGATTTCAAGTTTGCCTGGAGTTTCCAAGTTCATGAATGCTGAGTGATCTCTAAATTTGGAAATCTGTTTTTTCCCATTGCTAATAATAAATCTTATGAACTATCCTACACAAAGTATTAGGTACCCTAAATAAACACTATAAAAATAACCTCCTTTATTTATGGGCATGCTGTTTCAGAAGCCCGTACCCAATTGTCTCCCCTCCTTTGGAGACTGGAATTCTTTCTGTCTCTCTTCAGTTTCACCTTTTTCACTGTTAATTCTCTGCAAATTTGGTAATAGTGGAAATAAAACAGGCAATATAAAGAAAGATGGTAAGCGAGTAAAATATGTAATTTAATACCTTCAAATCCTCCTCAATGTGTTCTTTGAGTTAGTTTTCCAGTCTGTGGGATCAAGGAGTTTTCCTTCTTCATATTTTACAAAGTATTCGCCCTTATAAAAATTTTAAAAAAAAGAAAAAAGGAAGTTGAGAATCAAGTGTATGTCACTGTTAATGGAATGATGGCATCCAGACTATGGAACACGTCTCCTGGGATGCCCATCAGCCTTTGCAACATCTCTATAAAACGCAAAGGGAGTGAAGGCTGAGGGGACGGATCACTTACCTTTAAGACCTCTTCCTTCAACCTGCCCTGCCCTATCACGCTCTGTGGAAGGTCTTGTTTAGGGGTGCCATTCTTTATTTTTATACAGAGCAAATGACCTCCATGGTAAATTTTGTAGGTGACAGACAGATCCATAGCCCGCTCTGAAAAAGAAGAAAAGAACACAATTTCTATCTTTCTACCTGTCTCTCTCTCTCTCCCTTTTCCTCTTTCACTACTGAGCATAATTTTCTTTCTGCAACTGAGGAGAGTCAGGCAGAGGGCTGGGTTTCCTGAGAATAAGTGTGTGGGCACTCAAGAGCTGAGAGCCTTGCCAGACTGCTATAATGTATTGATATCTCAGAGAAGCAAGGAAAATTGTGAGGTTTCATTTGCTTAATGGCTTACAGATTAATTGAGTTCTGTACAGCCTTGAATATTGTACAGTTTTCCTTATACTGTACTATTTTTTTAAAACAGTATAAATGATTCTTTCTTAAATATAATATTTTTTTCTTCTTTTGAATTAATTAGTCCAGCTGGCCCATCACATCAAAATCACATGCAGAAATTTTAGGCTGAAAGGAATGAAAATATATTACTCCTCTAACTTCAACAATAAGCAAGATTTTATCGTACTGATTCCTCCAGTAATATAACCCAAACACAGAGGTTGGCTCTCAGATGGCCCAATGGTAAAGAATCCGCCTGCCAATGCAGAGGACACAAGAGACCTAGGTTTGATTCCTGGGTGGAGATCACCTGGAGTAGGAAATAGCAACCTGCTCCAGTATCCTTGCCTGGAAAACTCAATGGACAGAGGAACCTGGCAGGCTATAGTCCATGAGGCCAGAAAAAGCTTGCAAGTGTACTTCAATTATTTTAAAAATAAAATGTCTTAATTTTGTTATTCTTTTCTTTACCTGAGAATGAGGGAAAAAACTGTTTGACTCACTTTGGTCTTTAGAAAAGTTTCAGTTTTCTTTGAGTTGTACATCAATGAATGACAGAATGAAGTGAAGTCAAAAAACTTTTGTCAAGAGCCTCCTCCCCTAATGGAACAAAAGCACTTCAAAGAATTGTTTCTATTAAATGAGAAGTTAAACTAATGTCATCTGATCAGGTGGTGGCTCAGATGGTAAAGCGTCTTCCTACAATGCAGATGACCCAGGTTCAATCCCTGGGTTGGAAAGATCTCCTGGAGAAGAAAATGGCAACCCACTCCAGTATTCTTGCCTGGAAAATCCCATGGACGGAGGAGCCTGGTAGGCTACAGTCCATGGGGTCGCAAAGAGTTGGACACGACTGAGTGACTTCCCTTTCACTTAAACTAAGGTCACACACACTTATATCATTCAGAAAACAAAATTACTGGTAGTCATATAAGGGTTTTCAAAATTCAGAGAAGTAAGCAATCCACACAGGCCAGAGAAAAAAATTGTCACTGATGAGATAAAATGTGCTTTGAAAAACCACTACAATATTGTAAAGTAATTCGCCTCCAATTAAAATTTAAAAAAAAGAAAGAAAGAAAACTATATGTAAACTCCAAAAAAAACAAAATGTGCTTTGAGTGATGGACTTTATTTGGTTATATGGAGGGAGTGTCTTATGACCAAAATGCAGATGGAGGGTATTAGGGAACAGCTGTGACAAGGAAGAAACCATCCTGCCTGGAACAGGAATTTCATGTGAAAGAAAGGTGGGAAAGTTGGATAAGTTTGGAGTATAGGCTGAGGAAGTAGACAGGAAAGGTGGTGAGATAAAAAAATAGAGCAAATTCTTAAGTACCCAACTGAGAGGTTCAGATTTGAACATTCAAGCACTAAAAAATCATTGACGTTTTCTGAAAAATAAGGATTTTCATCTCTACAAAGGAGAGACAGAACTAAGACATGAAATATAGGAAAAGGAAGGGATAGATAGCTATTTGTGGTTTTCTTTGCTGGCAATGAAGATGAAAGTGAAAGACCCTGAAATGGAAGCATATAAACCATAGTAGCAGCAAAAAAAAGAGCCACAAATCACTAGAGAATAAGGAGTCAGAATGATATACACCTGACTTTGACCATGGCCGAGCTTTTTACAACACTAAACGGCCTCTTGGTAGTTGGAACAATACAGGAGAAAAAAGTTCAGGCAAAAAAGATTATAAAAGTGCGATCCTCAGAGCATAGGAAATACTCTTATTTTTTTACTATTATAAATGGCTGAGAAGATGAGGGAAATGTTTATCTGTTTTAAACTAATCAGTCTTAAATCAATCAAGTTAATGTATTAGCTAACTAAATTTATTTTAAATTAATGGTAACCAGCTTACCTTATTTCCCCAGTTCCCTGTAATCACCTCATTAGTCCTCTTACTGCCAGATTAGACACCATGCTTATGTTGCATGGTTGTCTATAGTGTGCTCTTTCTTACACTATGGATTTCCTACCTCCCTCAACTTTTTGAGCACTTGCTGTGATATTTTCATATTCAGTGTTTCTCTCTCTCTCACTGCACCACACTATACATTATAAATGCCCTACCGTTCTCATAATTCTACTCTTATTTAGCTAAAAATTCCTCCAAAAACTTATTTCAGATCCTTTCCGTTCCCAACTTTTTCATTTTTCTCCTCCAAGCTCTTAATTAATCATTAAATTGAGAAGATGAAAGTAAAAACAACCTACATTATGCATTTGTCTTCACTAAAGCTAAATGTCTCTAAAGCTATCCTTTCAATTTCCGGAGAATTAATGTTTTACTATTCTTTAGGCTGAATTCCCTCCCCTAAATGCTGGAACCAATTACTTCATGCCTCTTCTGGGGTTTTGTTTCTATCACAAATATTCCATCTGCTCTTAAGTAAAATTTAGCTTATTATTTACCTTTTGGGAAAAAATACACACAATTTACTGAGAGAAAATATTTGTTCTATCAATCAGTAGAATTTTAAATGGTTGGTTTCCATTTTCCAAATTCCTATCAGGAGTCTTACGCAAGATGATTGACTAACCATCCATGACTACCTCTTTTCCTTCCTGAAATCTCATTCAAATGTGAGGAAACTCTAAAAACAACTTTGTACCACTAAATCCATTGTACCACTGCAAAACCCAGAAGGGTATATGATTAAAGTATCAGAACATCAAGGATTATCCTGACAGCATAGAAGAGAGAGTTTTTGAAATCTAAGCTTATTCACCTGCAGTTTATGACAGATTAAAAATAAAAGGATGACCAAGTAAGTGAGTTTACTCATCAAAACTTCCAAAATTTTCTAGTTCCAAGAAGCTGGAATTGGGAGTAGGACCAGCCCTGTCAAGTAGCCAATTAATTCAAGATCTGTAGAACAGTTGGAGTAGTCTCCCAAAAGGAATTTTCCTAGAAGATAAAACTAAGTAAATAGCTCGCCAAGTAAAATGGAAGTTCTCCCCTAGGAGACACTACATGGAAATTGAGCCAAGAAGCAGATACTATAGTGAGTGAAAATGAATAAATAAATAAAACCCAACCCCCCCAAAAAAAGGTTGTGCCTATAAATTCCCTTCTCCTTCTAAAGAAAACCCAATCACACACAAACTTTCTCTCCATTTTAATCCTCCCTTCTACCTTTTCTCTTACCTTCACAATCAGGGTCATAATTCACTGTGGGATAAAAAGCATATTAACTTGTTATTTTAAAACAACTGAATGTAACATTTTGCTACATCTGGGCTGTTAGTTATAATTGGGAACATACTAAAATCTCAAAAAACTGAGAGAAAACATAGGTAAGAAAGAGAAACAACAGACTGAATACAAATAGTCCTAGGAAAGACTAAAGCAGTCAAGGAAATAGCAGATAACATTCAATACAGGATGTTTAATCATGTCAAAGATTCTAAAGGATTGCATATCTTTAAAACAAGAATGGGCTACAGTGGCTGACTTTATTTTGGGGGGCTCCAAAATCACTGCAGATGGTGATTGCAGCCATGAAATTGAAAGACACTTACTCCTTGGAAGGAAAGTTATGACCAACCTAGACAGCATATTAAAAAACAGAGACATTACTTTGCCAACAAAGGTCCATCTAGTCAAGGCTATGGTTTTTCTAGTAGTCATGTATGTATGTGACAGTTGGACAAAAGAAAGCTGAGTGCCAAAAAATTGATGTTTTTGAACTGTGGTGTTGGAGAAGACTCTTGAGAGTCCCTTAGACTGCAAGGAGATCCAACCAGTCCATCCTAAAGGAGATCAGTCCTGGGTGTTCACTGGAAGGACTGATGTCGAAACTGAAACTCCAATACTTTGGCCACCTCATGCAAAGAGCTGACTCATTTTGAAAAGACCCTGATGCTGGGAAAGATTGAGGGCAGGAGGAGAAGGGGATGACAGAGGATGAGATGGTTGGATGGCATCACCAACTCAATGGACATGAGTTTGGGTAAACTCTGGGAGTTGGTGATGAACAGGGAGGCCTGGCATGCTGTGGTTCATGGGGTCGCAAAGAGTCAAACATGACTGAGCAACTGAACTGACTGACAATAAAACTGAAGTAACTAAGTAAACTGAGTTCTTGAGAATTAAAATGAAACAAAGAAAAAACTCACCTTAACTCCAGTGTCAATAGAGCAAAATAAGAAACAGCTGCACAGTGACATTAGTCTTAAAGAGTATATACAGAGGCATGTCTCAAAATTAAAGAGATGAAAATTATGAATAAAATTATGAGACTGCAGTTAATGAATCCAGGAAATCAAATAATCATTTCAGTAGGAATGAGTAAAAAGAGAAGAAAAGTTATCTTTTAGAAGAAATATGTGGTGCAATGAGCAGAATTGTCTAAATGTCACCCTTGGACTTCACTGGCAAACCAGTAGTTAGTACTTCATGCTTCCACTGCAGAGGGCACAGGTTTGATCCCTGGTCGGGGAACTAAGATCCTGTAATCTGTGCTGAGCAACCAAAAATAAGTAAAAATGAAAATGACCCTAGGGCTTCCCTGTTGGCTCAGTGGTGAAGAATCTACCTGCTGATGCAGGACACACAGGTTCGATCCCTGAACCGGGAAAATGTTACATCTGCAGAGCAACTAAGCCTGTGACCCCCAACTACTGAGCCTGTGCTTCATAGCCTGGGATGCACAACTACTGAGCAATGTGCCACAGCTGCTGGAGACTGTATGCTCTAGAGCCTGTACTCTGCGACAAGAGAAGCCACTGCAATGAGAAGCGAGTACACTGCAACTAGACAGCAGCCTCTGCTCTCTGCAACTAGAGAAAAAGACCACACAGCAGTGAAGACTTGGCTCAGTGAAAAATACATAATAAAAAAATAAAAATTTAAATAATAAAAAAAGCAGCAAGCTTAAAACTATTTTTTTTCTTTTCTTAAAACATTAATTTATTTTAATTGGAGGATAATTATAATATTGTGGTGGCTTTTGCCATACATTGACATGAATCAGCCACAGGTGCAAATGTGTCCCCGCATCCTGAAAAAAGTAACCCCAGATGTTATTGTACGTTCCCCAGACAAATTGGCTTCTTCCACCAAGCTTGGCTTGCACCAACCTTGACTTCCCATAATGGGCTCAAGGCCAGCCTGTGCTAGGCAGCTGGTTTCCTAGACAACTCTCCTAAACAGCTGGAATCCTGACTCCAGACTACTCCACATCAAAAAATATTTTATTTCCCTGAAAACACTGTCCTTCTGCTTGCACCATAACAAAAGAGATACACAGGGGAAAGTGACCCTTAACAGGAGCCCAGGGCCATGTTGTGCGTCAGCAGTACCCAGGTCTCAGGACATTCTTCTGCAGGTAGTGGGAGAATGGGAACCCTGTTCCTTTGCTTGCTTCTCTCCTTGTTAAGCCTGGACCTGTGTGTTGTCCCTTTCCTCAAAATCCTGCTCCTTACACCACACAAAGAGATATTGTGAGGTATGGAGACCTAGAAGGGACTCACCATGCATGACAAATTATTATTGAGTCTTCAGAGAAAAGGGCCTGCAATGTTTTACAAGATAATTAGTTATTGAAACATATTTTTGAAAAAAATATGTGATCTTCAAGAGTGAAAGAAAATGCCTGTATTTTCATATTCTTGGGTCAATTAAAGTTACAGAAACAGTTAATCTTGAATTTAATGGAGTTCTAAATGTATTTCAAACAAAAATTAAAAAGGAACTCAATTGGTCAGATCCCAAATTCATGTGGAAGACTCAGTGTAACTAAATAATGAAAATATTCTGTGTAAAACTATAATGTGTAGTGCAGTGGACACTGTGCCTCTCCACCCAGATCCACTCTTGTGGACACATTCCTCCTGCGGCTTCAAGTTCTGCCAGCCCCCAGTAGCCTGTCCTCTCTAGGAATGTCTCTTGGCCAAAGAAATCACTTCACCCAGGATTTGTGTTCCTTTGAACAGGTAGCCAGCACCCAATTACTAGCTGATGCAGGAATATAATCGTTCAGCCCTCCCATTTTAACTCCAGACATTTCTGGGGGACTGTCCTTTCTTCAGAGCTCCCTATGGGGTCAACAGTGGCTTAATGTGACATTTCAAGCACATTTTCTCCCTAAGTTCATTCCTGCACCAGTCTCCTCCCCACAGATGCTAATCACCAGAGCACTCACTAATAAACTTCCTATGTACTGATCTCCATCTCAGAGTCTTTCCAGAGAACCAGACTTGTCTCATCAGATGTAGATAAAAGATGGTTAAACATAGTGATACCAATATTTCAATAGGTAACTGAATCAGGAAGAAAATAGAAGGGCAAGAAACAGACACATGCATGAACTATAGTGATTTGGCATGTCACAAAGGCTTTTTGTGGGTTTTTTTTTTACAGCAAATAATGGACTTTTATAGAAATGGTTGGGGACAATGATTGTCTACACATCAAAGGAAAACATAGTCAATTCTTTACCTTATATAATACATAAATAAAAATTGCACATAAATTAAAGATGTAGACATAAAAATCAAAGTGTGAAAACACCTAGAATTAAGTATCAGACAACATTTTATAAGCTTGAATGGGAATAGGGTGTGAGCATAAGGCTTCCCAAACAAAACATGAAACTCAAGCATCATTTTTAAAAAATGACTGTCAGATTTTAAATTTTAATTTTTTTTTACTTTTACATTTTGACCTAATTTCAGACATACACAAAGTTGCAAAAGTAGTACAAAATATTATCACATATGCTTATCCCATGCTGAAGAAAAACTAAGAAATATTTAATACATTTGATTTTTACAAAAATATGATTTAGCAAATTGTGAAACTATTTGTATTGTAGGACTGAGTCAACACATAAATATATTGTAGACAGTGAAAGCCAACTTTCTCACAGTCACAGAAAAAGTTTATTCTAGTGAGAACACTAAAATAAATGCTGTGGTAATTAGTGGCATTAGTGTTTATAGATAGATATACAGATATATCATGATTATAGACAGATAACCACCCAGGCCTGGATTTCTCCATGGGGCTCAATTCTTCAAAAGTAGATTTCATTCCACTTCTGTTATCTTGATTCTGTGTATTCCCATCTTCCCCCCGCTCTCCCGCATTTCAATTATTTCCATAACTAATTTAAATGTGTTTGTAAGCTTGAGTCTTCCCTTAGAAATAAATTCCTTCTTGTTAAGTCAAAGGAACCTCTAACATTTATATGCAAAGTAACAAAGTGAAATAAAACATTCTAGACAGTGTTTACAAGAGGAATAACTGCTTTTTCTAATTTCACAAAAGTATCCCATAATAAAAATGATCAGCTTTGTCCTTAAGGATAGATTCACTTTTACCTTTTCCATCTGATTAATTTTCCTTTCTGATAACCCAGCATTGACCTCAGCTGAAGAGAGTCCTACAGCTGTGTTTGTACAATGTGATTGCATGTGTTTAACTTTTTAGAAAAGGGATGGGTCCAATAAAATCCTGTTTGTGAAAATTTAAATTATAGATAAAGAAACTAAGAATCAGACTGTGGGGATTGTGAAAGGCAGTTCTTGGAGATACGGACTTTGGGGGTGTGGTGGCCATTTTGTCCCATGTGCCCTGATGAGGCTTGCAGCATCACTGTTGGTACAGAGGACAGAAGTGATACAGGAGACCAGGCATTTGCAAAGAAAGTGGCTAGACAGTTTATATATTTACTTGTTGATTTTTCATGTCTGGTAAGTCTGACTATAGAGTTAAGTCTAATAGTTGCTCATAGTTCTTTAATATAGAATACCCTCCATGCTTAAGATACCTTGAGTGGGTTTTTGTTCCTTGCGGTTAAGGAATTATCTGACAAAACGTTGTATCACTGTTAAAACTGAAGAAAGTTGATGGAGGAAGTTATGCAGTGTGGATCTTTAGTAAATAATAGTGTTAATATTAGTTTAAGTTGTATATAATACATTTTAAATATTAATTTAAAACATGTGTAAATACATTTATAATATACAAAATGCAACAAAAATTATCATATTGATGATAAAATAATGAGAATGAAGTCTCTCAACTGATGTTCTCTCCATATTTTATTGTGGAGTTTATTGGTATGTGTTCTATGTTGTTTTTCTACTTTAACCCAGATGTTTTTAATAAAGAAAGAACATAAAACGGAGTGCTTCAAGGACTTGGAAATTGAAAAGATATATAAATGTATACATAAACATGATCTCCAATATTTCTAGCATACCTGAAAATGTCTGTCCAATATAATTCTCTGGCACATGCTAATAACCTTGAATCAAAGAGCTATGAAATACTAAACTGAATATAGTATTGTGAAAAGTTATCTTTTCTAGAATTCAGGAGGGGAAATTATCTCCTTCCCTTAAAAAAATAATTAGCATGCCCTGGAATGTTCTATATTTCCTTGATCAAAAGCATTTGAAACAAAACTGGCTAGATCTGAGCAACCAAAATATAAGCAAGTATCTAACAATCAAGGAAGAAGTTTAGTAGGATTAGGGAGTTAGGGAGTTATTTCTCTCAAGAGTCATTTTAGAAGATATGAAGCCTGCAGACGGTTACAATCTATTAATTTTCATCATAGGCTGCTTTATTTTTTCTACATAGTGTTCAGCAAGTGCAAAGCTACCAAACACTCAGCTCTGAATATTCACTAATCAATAGACAATTATCTCTTACTGAGGCCAGAATGAAAACAACCCAACAAATAAATCACTGTCTTTACTCCATTCTTAACTTTATCTGCACTCTCTCGTGGTATGAGCCTTCAAAGCATATAGTGGTAATTTTCTGAAAACACTCACACACAATTCCACATAAAATTACCTTAGAACGTTTCATGAGTAAAATTCATTTCTCCTTTGTGGACAACCTATAAATAATAAACAATAACAATAAACCATTGAGGCTAGCAATAAAATTAACATATAGCATACAATTGCATTGTTTTTGTGCTAGATGTTTACATTTTTTGTAACAAAAATTAACATATGCATTTTTAGTCTCATTTTACAGATGAGAAAACTGAAGTTCTAAGAAATTAAATCTTATCCAAGATAATTTAATTAGATATTAAGTGATTAATCCAGGATCATAAAACAAGACTTTAAAATGTTAACCATTCACTTTGACTACTATCCATGAGATAATGTAGAAGTATACTGGTTTAAGTATTTTGCTAGCTATATTTTCTAAGATGGATCTATCAGTTGGTATAAAGCAGTAAAGAAGGAAAAACAAATCAAATTATGTCTATGGTCATTATACAAATGTAAAATGTAAGCTTAATTATAATTCTTTAGAAATTCATTCCTTATAATTCTGGTATTATTAATGGTTGTCCATTTTTAGAATGACAATGTTGGTTGACAACTTTTCTGTAGTTTGCTTTCCCTAAAATATGATGTCCTTTTCATGCTAACTTTTACATATATTAGATTATACTTTTTGCTCTTATTTTTTGCTGCCTTATATCCACAACCAACAAAAACATATTAGTGCTTCAGAAATACTTCAGTAAAACATAAAATGAGTCATGAAGGTGTAATCTGAATTATACAACTCAGAAAATGTCTCAAATTACATCAAGCATGAGTCTGGCATGAAAAATTAAATTTGTTATTATAGTGACAAATGTACAAATGTGAATGTTTATATAAGCATGCATATCATAAAATTACAATAAAATATCTGATAGTAAATATCTGATGAACATTGTATATTATTAGAGAGTCAGGTGAATAACATTGACATAGAGCCAGTGAAGTTGCCACAATTAAAAGTAAAAAAGAAAAAGGGACAACCTAGAGGTTTATTTTTCCTGAATTAGAAAAATATAATCCAGTAAGAAAAAATAATTAATTTTAAAGATAAAAACAGAGAAGAAACTAAAACTATAGCTCTATCATTTAAAATTGTAGTCCTGAGACTTAAGTATAAATCACAGTATAACAAAATATTTGCAAAATCAGGTAGAATATTAAGAACTAACGTTCTGTTCAAAGAAAAAACTGAATAAGTTATTGTAAAAATTCTCTCATGACATTATGTTGTTGGTTATCACGTAACAGAACTGACGTACATCATAGAAGAACAATTAACATTACAGTATCACTCCATCAGATAGTTTTCTGCACAAAACCCTTGAGGCATAGAATATGACTATGCTCTTAGAATATATGTGGTACCTATATCAAGGAGATGGTCCTGGTTAGTATTTGTTTGATATGCTACTGAAAACCGCAACTGCTTGGAAAGAGATAAGATACTTCATTTATTTAACATGTATTCTGGGTGTCATGACTTAGCTATAGAAGGAGGCATTAATGCCAGTAGTGAAGAAAAGTCATCAATACGTCTTCCAAGAAAGGGTATTTCTGTGTGAAGAGAAGATATTGACTATGAAAAACAATTACACAACCTAAATTTTGAGAGTTATGTTTTGTTTTGCAGACAAAACTGGGGCTTAAGCCCAGGGCACAGCCTCCCAGAGAAACTTGAGGGACTGCTTCAAAGAGTTAAGGGAGGTGATGGAGGAGTTTTTGCAACACAGACCAGATAGTGGGATCATCAAAAGATTACTGTTAATTAAATAAAACCAGATATCTCAAGTTAATGAGATATCTTTATATGGGAAGATGCAAGAGTCTGGGCTTACTGAAATCCTTCCTTGGATATGCACCTCAGTTATCTGGGATCAGTATCCTATTCTTTCCCTTCCAGAGTTCCCTCATGGCTCACCACAGGGGAGGCTTTAGTGGCTTGGAGTCTGCAACATCTTTTGTTTAGCAGGCAACAGTTTTCATTCATAATACCAATCCACACAGAGTTTTAGTCACAGACATTGGTTGTGAGTCAAAATTAGATTTTTTAATCATAATTTGGTGATGAAAAAACTTCAAATATCATAAATTTGTTCAAACCATATTCTCTGGGTCTACATCTTTTTAACATGCTGAGTGAAGAAATGGGCAGTGAATACAGACCTAATTTCCCAGATGAAGGCTCTTGCACTTCAAAGTTAAAGATGCTCAACCAAATTTAAAGAAATATGAGGATAAAACTATTTCTTAATGAATGCCCAGTTAGATTAAGCACAAACTGGAATCAAGATCGCCAGGAGAAATATCAATAACCTCAGATAGGCAGACGGTACCACTCTAATGGCAGAAAGTGAAGAAGAACTAAAGAGCTTCTTGATGACACTGAAAGAGCAGAGTGAAAAATCTGGCTTAAAACTCAACAATCAAAAAATGAAAAGCATGGCACCCGGTCCCATCACTTCATGGCAAATAGATGGGGAAAAGAATGGAAACAGTGACAGACTTTGTTTTCTTGGGCACCAAAATCACTGAAGATGGTGACTGCAGCCATGAAATTAAAAGATGCTTGCTCCTTGGGAGGGAAGCTATGACAAACCTAGACAACATATTAAAAAGCAGACATCACTTTGCCAACAAAGGTCTGTATAGTCAAAGTTGTGGTTTTTCCAACTGTCATGTATGAACATGAAAGTTGGACCATAAAGAAGGCTGAGCACTGAAGAATTGATGCTTTTGAACTGTGGTGTTGGAGAAGACTCTTTAGAGTCCCTTGGACAACAAAGAGATCAAACCAGTCAATCTAAAAGGAAATCAACCCTGAACATTCACTGGAAGGGCTGATGCTAAAGCTGAAGCTGAAGCTCCAATTCTTTGGCCATCTACTGTGAAAAACTGACTCATTAGAAAAGACCCTGATGCTGGGAAAGATTGAGAGCAGGAGGAGAAGGGGATGATAGAGGATAAGATGGTTATATAGCATCATCAACTCAATGGACATGAACTTAAGCAAGCTCCAGGAGACAGTGAAGGACAGGGGAAGCTGTCTTGCTGCAGTACATGGGGTTGCAAAGAGTCGGACATGACTTTGTGACTGAACAACAGCAATGATTGATTCTCACATTGAAAGTTAAAACATCCTTTGAATTCATGTGGCTTGCTTGCGTGGCACAAGTTAGTGATACACCCATCATGTTGCAGGGTCCCAGTCTGTTATTTAAGGATCACAGTCTTATTTTTAGTTTTGGAGATAAAAGCATGGTGTATCTTAAGAAAAAAAGTCCATCTCAGTGTCTATTAGAGTTCTCCGTAGAAGCAGAATCAATAGGAGTTCTAGCTAAAGAGAAAGATTGATTTCCTATGAAGAATTAACTCACATAGTTATGGAGGCTGAGAAGTCCCACATTCTTTCATCTGCAAGTCTGCAAGCTGGAGACCTAGAAAGTCTGTGGTATAATACTTTGTGGTGGTATATACTTTGAGGAATCTGAAGGCCTGAGAACTAGGGGAGCTGATAGTGTAAATACCAGTCTGAAGGTTGGAAAAAATTGATGAAATATCCCAGCTCCACACTAAGGCAGAAGAAAGTGGCAAATTTCTCCTTCCTCCACCTATTGTTCGATTTAGGGCTTCAAGGGATTGTGGGATGCCCACCCACACTTACTGATTCCACAAATAATTCAAATGCTAAACTCACACAGATACACAAAGAAATAATGTGAAACCTGGGCACCCGTTTATCCAGTCAAGTTAACACATAAAATTAACCATCACATAGGACAAGTAAATATATTGCTGAAAGTTTTATTTTCTCTATGCCTTTATTATTTTCTTACTCACTAAAGAAATTCAACATAAATTATAAGACATATTTTAACATTTATATATAAATAATATTACTATATCCTGTTGAGTGTATAATCCTCCCAAAGAGTAGACTAGGAATTTATTTGCCATTATCCTTTGTGTAGCAGCTTTTGACTGAACCGTACTTAGCAATTTGTTCCAGTGAAGAGCACTGAAAGGAGTTATTGATTTCATTAGAATCCAGTTACCCAGAACAAGCTGACAGAGCGCCACTTCTGGACGCCTTTGCCAACGATGTGCAATTGTAACTTAATTGTACCTTTTTTGCATAGTGCAAAACTGCAAGCAAACCCTAATTCACTGCTCCAACTCTCCATCACCAAAAGATACTGTACATGCACAGTAGGGAGAGAATCCCTATAGTTGATTATGTATTTGCTTTGTAATTTTAGGTTAACCAGTTCAGAAGAGATTATATGGGTGCTTCAGAGTCTTCACCTATAAATGAACAAAAGACTAGAAAGGACTTTAGCAGAATAAAAACGTAAAAACTACTCAAAGCATCTTATGATAAAGAAATAATAGAAGTGATAAAGTAAGTCAGAATACCTGGGCTGGAGCTGTTCTTATACATCAGGGAAATCATAGACCATAACGCAGTATTTTCAGTTCAGTTCAGTTCAGTTGCTCAGTCGTGTCCAACACTTTGTGACCCCATGGACTGCAGCACGCCAGGCTTTCCTGTCCATCACCAACTCGTGGAGTTTACTCACACTCATGTCCATTGAGTCACTGTTGCCATGCAATCATCTCATCCTCTGTTGATCCCTTCTCCTCCTGCCCTCAATCTTTCCCAGCATCAGGGTCTTTTCAAATGAGTCAGGTCTTCGCATCAGGTGGCCAAAGTATTGGAGTTTCAGCTTCAACATCAGTCCTTCCAATGAATATTCAGGACTGATTTCCTTTAGGATGGACTGGTTGGATCTCCTTGCAGTCCAAGGGACTCTCAAGAGTTTTCTCCAACGCCATAGTTCAAAAGCATCAATTCTTTGGTGCTCAGCTTTGTTTATAGTCCAACTCTCACATCCATACATGATTACTGGAAAAAACATAGCTTTGACTAGATGGACCTATGTTGGCAAAGTAATGTCCCTGCTTTTTAATATGCTGTCTGTCTCAAAGTTCAGTGCTCATTCTCCCTTGCTCTGCAGCACTTCTTTGTGTTTTATTTCATTTATACTGCCCTTCAAAGGCACAATTGATATTTTCCTGAAGATGCTGTGCTAATTCACTTACTGTATTGCTAATCATGTTATACATATATAAAACTAACATTTATACACACACACACACACACACAATCCTATCTTGAAAGTTTGGTACTATAAAGAGATCTAAGGTGATGTAAATAATCATGTAACCTGTTTGAATGAATTTCATTTTCATATATCAGTATTGTCTATATTTCAAGGTCTCTTAACCCTGCTGAATTTTCTTGCCGTCTTCATGTTTTATAACAGTCCCCTGCAAAGTGTTTTGAGTCCCAAGTAAATTTTTTTTATTAAGTAGTTTATTTTAATTTGAGGATAATTTCTTTAAAATATTTGGTAGTTTTTGCCATACATCGATATGAATCACCCACAGATGCACATGTGTCCCCCCATCCTGAATCCCCTTCCCACCTCCTTCCCCACCCCATCCCTCTGGGTTGTCCCAGAGCACTGGCTTTGAATGCCCTGCTTCACGCATGGAACTTGCACTGGTCTTCTATTTTACATATGGTGACATACTCTTGATGAAAGTGAAAGAGGAGAGTGGAAAAGTTGGCTTAAAGCTCAACATTCAGAAAACTAAGATCATGGCATCTGGTCCCATCACTTCATGGCAAATAGATGGGGAGACAGTGGAAACAGTGTCAGACTTCATTTTTTTGGGCTCCAAAATCACTGCAGATGGTGATTACAGCCATGAAATTAAAAGACGCTTACTCCTTGGAAGGAAAGTTATGACCAACTTGGGTAACATATTAAAAAGCAGAGACATTATTTGCCAACAAAGGTCCGTCTAGTCAAGACTATGGTTTTTCCAGTGGTCATGTATGGATGTGAGAGTTGGACTGTAAATAAAGCTGAGCACTGACGAATTGATGCTTTTGAATTGTGGTGTTGGAGAAGACTCTTGAGAGTCTCTCGGACTGCAAGGAGATCCAGCCAGTCCATCCTAAAGGAGATCAGTCCTGAGTGTTCATTGGAAGGACTGATGCTGAAGCTCAAACTCCAATACTTTGGCCACCTCATGCAAGGAGTTGACTCATTGGAAAAGACCCTGATGCTAGGAGAGATTGGGGGCAGGAGGAGAAGGGGACAACAGAGGATGAGATGGTTGGATGGCATTACCAACTCGATGGACATGAGTTTGAGTAAACTCCGGGAGTTGGTGATGGATAGGGAGGCCTGGCGTGCTGTGATTCATGGGGTCACAAAGAGTCAGACACAACTGAGAGACTGAACTGAACTGAATATACATGTTTCAATGCTATTCTCTCAAGTCATCCCACTCTGGCCTTCTCCCACATAGTCCAAAAGTCTGTTCTTTACATCTGTGTCTCTTTTGTTGCCTTGCATATAGGATCGTTGTTACCATCTTTCTAAAGTCCATATCTATGGGTTGATACACTGTAGTGGTATTTCTCCTTCTGACTTACTTCACTATGTATAATAGGCTCCAGTTTCATCCACCTCATTAGAATTGATTCAAATATGTTCTTTTTTATGACTGAATAATATTACATTGTATGTATGTACCACAACTTCCTTATCCAAGTGAATTTTTCATGGACACATTACTGTCACTATTGTGTCCTGCCACCTGTCACCATGGCAGCCACTCCCAGCCATGGCACTGGCCTCAAATGTATTGAACATGAGATTCACCTGGGAGGTTTCACAAACCTTAATGTTCAGTTTGAACCCCTCATCAATTAAACCAGAATATCCAAGGAGTAAAAAACAGGTTTGGGTACTTGTTAAAAGATCTTGGGCAATTCAAAGCACAGTAGCATTCACGAATCTTAGATCTATTCCGAGAAGCTGTCAGGCAACTCAAAGTGGGATAGTGGCTTATGGGGCAAATGAATTAGAATTGTTTTCCCATCTTTTCTGCTATAATCTGTTCTTGGCGGTGTTGGTTAGTTTCCTTTTGTCTCTCAGCCATACAAATGCCTTTTTATTTTCTCCTCCACTCTGTCAAGGATTGGAAGCTTCCAGATTATTTTTTGGACTTCTTTGCTAACTGGGTTGTGATTAAATTCTGCCAGTGGGAGTCAATGGCAGCTGATTGGAAGTCAGAAGAAAGAGAAAAGAAATTTTTTCCTGCTTCTGGCTCTGGCAGTTGCTGAACTATCAACAGCGAATCAGCAGTGTTGGAGGGACTGCAAGCTCCTCGATGCTGGCTGCATTAGCTGTAGTGTCCCCCTTATGGGTCTGGGAAATGACACTTTGCTTTGCCCCCTAAGGAACTGCAGTGCCTTCCTGAATTTACTTGCATTTCTTTCTCCCTTCAGTTCCTTCTCCTTTCCAACAATTTAGAAACATTTAGGTCTGAAATATTTAGAGTAATTCTTTCTCTCCATCTTTATTGAGGAATGAAATTGAAAGTGAAAATCGTGCAGTCATATCCAACTCTTTGTGACCCCATGGACTATACAGTCCATGGAGTTCTCCAGGTCAGGATACTGGAGTGGGTAGCTTTTCCCTTTTCCAGGGGATCTTCCCAACCCTGGGATCGAACTCAGGTCTCCCACATTGCAGGCAGATTCTTTACCAGCTGAGCCACAAGGGAAGCCCAAGGTGAGAGGAAGGTGTCCTTAACTGACAAATAACACTGTCAGATATTCAAACTGTGCATCACGATGATTCCATATACGTTTTGTAAAACTTCCTCCCATCAAGTTAAATGACACATACATTACCTCACATATTTATCTTTTTTGTGTGTGAGAACATTTAAATTCTCTTCTTATATGATATCTTTGGGCAAATTATAAAAATGCACTTACCCTGGGGAAATTAATTTTTTGAAAAAAATAAAAGTGTACTTTCTAGGTAGATTCAGCCCATAGGCACATGCCTTGGGAAATGAATATTTTCTTTATGGGAAGAGAGAGGCATTCCACCCTCCAGTAGACACAAGGGGCTGCACTGAGGGATATGCTTAGCAGATGGATCAAGTTTTGGTCCCTACCTAACCCCCTCTGCAGGCACCATCATGCTTCACCATGCTACCCCGGGGGCATGGAGTGAGGAATGTGACACCCTGAATCAGGCTATGGGAATTTAAAGAAGAGGGATGTACACAGATAACTGAGGCATTTTAAGGGGTAGGAAGAGTAGGTGTTTCTACTGAAAAAGAGGGAAGGAATGGTGAGTGTGGTAAGAAGAAAAACAATACCGTGAAATGCCACCGAACACTGTAGGAGTTCAGGAGGAGGTGCTACACTGTGTTGATTCTGCAAAGATGACAAATATATTCAAGCCATTACTAAACTAGCAAGTGATGCTCTCAGCTGGTTTAATCACCCCCATTTCTCTCTGGCTCAGGTTATGACCCCTAAAAAGACCTGACTATAAAAACCTGGTAGGATCCCATTTTAAATGTAGGCAAACCACTGAAAATGGAATCACCTTCCTCTTCTGTTCTGGCTTTGAAAACCCAAAACTATAAACTAAATTCAGTTTTTGTGAATATAATATTCTAAATGTCTTTGAAACATAAATATCTGTGACCTTTTTTCACAATCTTAAAAAGAAGCTTTTCCACATTCACTGAGCATTCACTTCAATATTTTTCTGTTGTAGCCAGTCTTGTTCATATTTCCCCCACTTCTATACACTCGTGAGTTTAAATACAATGCTAAACAAAATATAAAAACACTTAAAATGTTTTTCTTCTATCACCCTTCTTTTACTCCTGCTACATTTTTAACCATTAAAAGAGATTAAGTGACTGATTGGCTAACATTTATTTTGGGCTGTTTACAAGGAGAAACAAATAGAAATAGTCTATGTACCTTAGTAGATCATAATCTCTTATTTTTGAATCAGAAGTTATTTTATTTCCTGGTTATAAAAGTAATACACACTCATCATAAAAATTCAGATAATGTAAGAATTTGTTCTGTCATAAAGGAACTTGACTGGGACCCAGAAACAAAACAATAAAAATATTCTCTAATGAAAAATAAATTAATTATAAATAAATAGCTAGTACATTCTTTGTAACAAACAAAATGAAAGCATAAACGCAACAGTGATATTTTAATTTTGCTTTTAAAGCATCTAGCAGTTTACAAACACTTTTAAATACTTAAACATGAGGTGTTATTTCTACTGTTGCTATATTCTGAGTACCTATTTCTGCTTACTAAATTGCAGCTTGATTTTCTGACCTATGATTCATACAGTGTATTATGATCTTACAAAACAAAGTTTATTACAGAATAACTTATCTTTGATTGTAGCTTGCTTAAAGGAAAGTTACTACAGTCCCTGTTTATTATTCACATTTTTCGCTGTGTTTACCATTCACATTAGTTTCCTAGGACTGTTGAAACAAGTTACCATACACCAGGTGCCTCAGAACAACAGACATGTATTTTATCACATTCTGAAAGCTAGAAGTCTGAAAAATCAAGGTATGGCAGAGTTACACTTTGTCCGAAGGATCTGAGGTAGAAATCTCCTTCCTGCCTTTCTCCTAGCTCTTGGTGGCTGCGGACACTCCCTGGTATCTGCCTCCCATTTTCCCTGGCATTCTCTTCTCTATGTGTGTCTACGTCTCCGTATCTGCACCTCTCCATCTCCCCCTGCTCATGTGGATCCCAGTCACTGTGTTCGTTGCTACTGCTGCTGTTTAGTCACTAAGTCGTGTACGACTCTTTGCAACCCCGTAGACTGTAGCCCACCAGGCTCTTCTGTCCATGGAGTTTCCCAGGCAAGAATACTGGAGTGGGTTTCCACTTGCTTCTACAGGGGGTCTTCCTGACCCAGGGATTGAACCCTTGTCTCCTGCTTGACAGGCAGATTACTTACCACTGAGCTACCTGGGAAGCCCAGCCATTGTACTAGGGCCCAGCCTACTTCTGTATGATCCATCTTAACTTGATTACACCTGCAAAGACCCTATTTCCAAACAAGGTCATATTCACAGGTGTCAGGGGCATGGGTTAGGACTTCAATTTATTTATTTAGCAGACATAATTCAACCTATACAGTTTTGTGACATTTGCTAGTATCTGTCTTCCTTCTAGAATGTTTCTTGACTACTATCTCTCTTTAAAGAGGCCCTCTCAGACTTCCCTGATGCTAGAGTCATTGAGAATCTGTCTGCTAATGCAAAGGACATGGGTTTGATCCCCGGTCCAGGAAGATTCCATACGCCATTGGGCAACTAAGTCTGTGTGTCACAACTACCGAATCTACATGCCTAGAGCCTGTGCTCTGCAACAAGAGAAACAACTGCAATGAGAAGTTCTGGCACAGCAACTAGAGGAAGGCCATGTGGAGCAGTGAAGACCCAGTGCAGCCATAAATAAGTAAAAATTAAAAAAATTTTAAATGGAGGTCCTCTCTTGATCTCGTGGTAAAGAGAAAAGTGTTTGTGCAGAGGTTAAAGCAGTGGTTCTCAACCAGGAATTATTTCATTTCATGGGATATGTTTGCCATTATCTGGAGAAATTTTTGATTGTCACAACTGGGAAGTGAGGAATTTGCGACTGGCATTCACTGGGCAGAAACACTTCTAAACACAATGGACAAGGCACCCCCTGGTCCCCAAAATAAGGAATTGTGGTCCCTAATGTTGACAGCACCAAGACTGAGAAACCTTGTTCCAGAGGTTTCACAGAGCTGCTCGAAAATGCATTCACTCAGGATTCCTACTTCATATCTTCATCAGAATACACACTGTTGAGCTGAGGCTGGTGATGGGAATTTGCAAACACAGACCTGGGCCTGGTTGGACAGGACCTTACCTTACAACTTAGACTTTCTACTTTATTGGTTGTTAAGAACAGATGACAGAAGCACTAAGGAAACATTGGAAAATGACAAAAACTCAGGCTCCACTTTTATCTGGCAAATCAAAATTGACAGTGGGTTGCAGGAATCTATTCTTAAGAAGTTTACTGTCTATTAGAGTAAGTCAGAGAATAGAAAACACATAGGTGTAATGCTATTTTTCTATTATAGAAAAAGTTCCTAGGGGAATCTATGCATAAGAAAGACCGATGGAACTGACTCAAATGTGTTCTTTTTTATAGCTGAGTAATATTCTGTTGCATATATGTACCACAGCTTTCTTATCCATTCGTCTGCTGATGGACATCTAGGGTGCTTCCATGTCCTGGCTATTATAAACAGTGCTGCAATGAACATTGGAGTACACAGGTCTCTTTCAATTCTGGTTTTCTCAGTATGTATGCCCAGCAGTGGGATTGCTGGGTCATATGGCAGTTCTATTTTCAGTTTTTTAAGGAATCTCCACACTGTTCTCCATAGTGGCTATACTAGTTTGCATTCCCACCAACAGTGTAAGAGGGTTTCCTTTTCCCCACACCCTCTCCAGCATTTATTGTTTGTAGACTTTTTGATAGCAGCCATTCTGACCGGCATGAGATGGTACCTCACTGTGGTTTTGATTTGCATTTCTCTGATAATGAGTGACGTTGAGCATCTTTTCATGTTGAAAAGCATCTTTTCATCTTTTTGTTAACCATCTGAATGTCTTCTTTAGAGAAATATCTGTTTAATTGTTTGGCCCATTTTTTGATTGGGTTGTTTATTTTTCTAGTATTGAGCTGCATGAGCTGTTTGTATATGTTGGACAGAGTAAAGTAAGTCAGAAAGAAAAACACAAGTACAGCATATTAAAGCATATACATGGTATTTAGAAAGATGGTAACAATGACCTTGTATGCAAGACAGCAAAAGAGACACAAATGTAAAGAACAGACTTTTGGACTCCTTGGGAGGAGGTGAGGGTGGGATGATTTGAGAGAACAGCATTGAAACATGTACATTACCATATGTGAACCAGATGAGCAGGCAAGAACACTGGAGTGGGTTCCCATTTCCTTCTCCAATGCATGAAAGTGAAAAGTGAAAGTGAAGTCACGCAGTCATGTCCGACTCTTTGTGACCCCATGGACTGCAGCCTACCAGGCTCCTCCATCCATGGGATTTTCCAGGCAAGAGTACTGGAGTGGGTTGCCATCGCCTTCTCCTACAGCTGGACTACATCTACCTTTTTTTATAATCAGTCAGCTGCTCCCAATTTAGTCTCATGTTTTTCCCCTGGATTCACTCCATACAGAAATCTCCCTGTTAAAATCCCCACCACTATCCCAGGCATTGTAAAAGGCAATATTGGAAAGGACTCCAAGTCATCTAACTCTTTTAACTCTGGACCTTGGAAGAATTTATGGGAAAATCTCGTGCATTCTTGAAGATACTGGCTAAGATAGTCTTTGGGGAAAGTGCAGTTTGCATTGTCATTCCAAATCTTTCTCTCACAATGCTTCAGGCCAATAGCTATTGTGTCTCTCCTTAAGATAACCCAGACTCACGTCAGACAATATTTACTGAATATCCTAACTGCAGAGAATGGTTTCTTTGAGACTGCTTGTTACTCAACTTAGGACAGAAGGGAATAGACCACTCCTCTCTCTTCGTAGGGTGGACCTAAGAGAGTAGGTGGCAACTCTTCACATATCGACAATTGCACCTCTCAACCCAGTTTTTATCTTCCTTGTGAATTTGAGAGCTCTCTCACTATCTTAAGACACCTCTTGAGAAATGTCTACTCAGCAGTCTAGCGCATGATTTTGAAATTCCACATCTACTAGATCTAGCTGACTGAACTGAAACTGAGAAAGAGGTCAATTGTACGAGTATTACAACCCGTAATTGCATCTTGGAGAAGGAAAATCCCATGGATGGAGAAGCCTGGTAGGCTACAGTCCATGGGGTCGCAAAGAGTCGGACACGACTGAGCGACTTCACTTCACTTCACTTCCTTTTTTTAAATAGTAATTTAGTAATTGGAAAATGACTATATTCAGGTTTTCCCCTCATTTTAGTGTTTAGATTAATAAATAAATGAAAAGGTGTGTTAATTTCTAAGCATGGCTATGTAAGTTTTTGCATGGCTAAGACACCATGTCTTGATGCCTAGCCAGATTAATTATATAGTCTCCTGGGTGAAATATCCCCTAGAATGTTTACCAAGCAAATCTAAATCCATAAAATGGAAATAAAAAGTATTACCAAAAATCTAAAATAAGTTTTAGCTTTGAACTCGGGTAGTTGATCTACTAACTCAAATAAGTTAGTAATATGAGGCAGCATTACATACAACAGACACAGTGATGTCAAAAATGTAAATTGTATTAGAACTGGCCTTACTTAATCCTCCAGTGCCTTCTACCTGGACCTAAAGTGAAAACCTAGGTCCTTACCACAGTCTGTAAAGTTCCAATGTGATCTGGCCTCTGTTTACATCTAGATTTTTTTCCTCTCACTCTCATCTTAAATCAGTATCTTCCAGACAAACTAGCTCTTTATGTTCCTCTTTAACTTGCTGCTGTTTAGGGCCTTTGCACATTATGATGTCTCTGTGCCAGTAGTTCTTACCTGGGAGCATGTTTGCCTCTGATGGAACTTTCGGTAAAGTCTACAGACATCTTGGTTGTAACAATCAGGGTGGGATGGTGCTATCAGCCTCTACTGGGTAGAGGCCAGGGATGCTGCTAAACATCCTAGAGTCTCAGAATAACTCCCATAGCAATTTATTATCTGCCCTCCAATGTCAATTGTGCCGAGATGGAGAAAGCCTTCTTCTCTGTCTACAGTGATCCAGCTTAATATAGCCCCATGGCTTCTCCTGCTTTTCATTCTCAGCTCAAAGTTACACAAAAACAAACATCCTTTCTACCACCCAAGCTAACATAGCCCAGGCTCCACCCTGCTTCCTCTTAGGTCACCACCATATTTTGCTTAATATGAAGTTTATTGTTCTATTGTCTTTATTCTTCCATAATTATTCTACACATCCCCTGCTATATACCCTGCATCTGAGCACTGCCAGGCACACAGAGCTCTCTATTAGATATGTGTTGGATTAATGAGACAGAAGAAAATTGCATATGAGAAAGATAATAAATAGCTAACTTTTTTTAAAGATTTTTTTCCCCCCTGAAACAGGTGCAGGGCTAAAAAAGAGGGAGGAAAGATTTCAGGAGGGCCTTTCCTGGTGGTCCACCGACTAAGAGTCTGTGCTCCCAATGCAGGGGGCGTGGATTCGATCCCTGGTCAAGGAACTAGATCCCACATGCTGCAACTAAGAGTTCACATGTAGCAACTAAAGATCTCGCATGATGCAAAGATCAAAGATCCCACATGCCACAAATAAATAACATAAATAAACATCCCTTTTAAAAAAAGAGCTCAAGAATTTGTTTACAAAAACAGTAAGTATTTTCGGACACAATGGATCACTGATGTTGTAAAGCTCAGGGAAATCAGAAGAGACCTAGAGCACAAAACATACTAACTTTTCTGTAAAAATAACATGTTCATACAATGTCAACTCACACTTCCATAGAGGTAACTTAGTCCTGCAGTGCACAAGGGGCAAGGTGGAGTAAGGCCAAGAGGTCCCTCATGAGGAAGGAGAGGAACCACTTAGACAACACTACAGGAGCTGAGGATTATATTTTCATTTTCTTGGAATTTAGTCAGTCCCTTTGCTATAAATTAATGTCAGATCAGAGGCTTATATGTGCCAGCTTTTTCAGAGCACACCAGATGAATTTCTCTTTTCTGGTTGGGTGCCTGAAAAGAAAAGATGGCATTCTTACTCCCCACTGGTTTGGTGGCTCAGTCATCTGATCAATACAGGAGAGAAGAGGACATTCCCATACACAGTTGAAATGCTACTGAAATGTGATCATTTTTAAAATCATTACCTATGCTGCTCTGGCTTTTAAGGCAGCAAGATTTTCCCATTTCTAGAACAATGGGTATTCAGGGGTGGAAGTGGAGGTGGGGAGAAAACCCCAGTAGGAGTGAAGAGGTTAAACCTAAAGCTTATGAAAGTACCCTGATTCACCTCAGTTTTATCCTTAGTTAAGAGGTAGATGTCCTACAGATCAATGATGGGAATCTGAACCTCGCAAATATCTGTAGCTCAGGGGGTAAAGCATCTGCCTGCAATGCAGGAGACCTGGGTTCAGTGCCTGGGTCAGGAAGATCCCCTGGAGAAGGAAATGCAAACCACTCCAATATTCTTGCCTGGGAAATCCTATGGACAGAGGAGGCTGGTGGACTACAGTCCATTGGGTCGCAAGAGTCGGACGTGACTTGGTGACTAAACCAATGTTTATGTGCATTTATGTTCTGTTCTCAGAAGACTCTCCACTGCTTTATTAGAAGTTTTAACTTTTTTTTTTTTTTAGGTATTCTGAACTTGGGAATATTCTCTACATGGTGATATGGCCATCAGTTATAAAATTAGTGTAAACAGGGACTTATTTAAATTAACTTGATAGAATTTGGTGGTATATTATTCACATTTCATTTTTAGAGAGTACAAAGATTTAGTAAAGAAGCCTATGACTCACCAAAAGCCACATGAAATCTTTGAGCTCGTGATAAACTATTCCTGAGCATCCTGTTACATCATCTGAGAAGAGAAGAGAAGAGAAGAGAAGAGGGCAGGTGTTGTCTCTTTAGGACAGGAATTCCAGCAAGCAAAATAAAGGAAATTAATTGATGCTATCTATAATTAGAGTTCACGGGAAGGAGTTAGGAGATATACAAATATGGAAAAAGAGTACTGCTTCAGAAAGGAATGATGAATGAAGCATGGTAAAGCGGGACAAATCTGGGAAATTCTGGGTTTTTCACAACTAAGCAGTTAATAAACTGTAGAGTCTGAATTTGAAGAAGTAGAAGAAGACTAATAAGAGACTTTCACCTTCTTTTTCATCCCAAGTTAACTTAGGAAAGTTTAGTTTTTATTTTCCTTAACTCTGTTTGAAACGTAACAGGTGAGGCAGGATGACCATGATCAGAATATTGCCAAGTAAAAATGGCAACCCACTCCACTATTCCTGCCTGGACAATCCCATGAATGGAGGAGCCTGGTAGGCTACAGTCCACAGGGTTGCAAAAAGTCAGACACGACTGAGTGACTTCACTTTTTCTCTACTTTAAACTTGTTTTAAAGTAACACTAACAAAGAAAAATGTAGAATTTCTACATTTACCTGGACAAGTGATCAATTATATTAACTTTGCCATTTGCTTTACTTCACTTAGAAATATGAAGTATTTGCACAAAAATATCCCACATATGGGATGAGGGTGAAATAAAGATGAAAACACTTTGTTAACTTGGCAATCATTACTTCCAGAAATGAAGTTTCTTTGGGCATTGGGCTTCCAGCTCTATGACAATGGTTTTATAGATAGACAAATTTCCTGGGACTAATCCTTGACTTTTCACATCAAAACTAGATGATCCCTTTCTATAGGAAGATGTGCGAGTGGACCATATCTCCCTCTTTGAGTCTGGAAATTTAACACCAAGGTGATAATAATGTTGATTGTATGTATTTATGTTGAGATAGAAAGATAAAACAGGAATGCTAAAAGAAGAAAAATAATTGACTAGGCTGGATTTCACAGCAAGAAAAAAGGAGAGAGAGAGAGAAAGCCAAAGATACTGTCTTTAAAAGCATGTGGCAACACCCAGGTATTAAAAAAATAACTTTTCTGTTATAAGAAATATATCAACAGCTAGTAAAGAAAAGGTTTGATAATGAAGTCCTGAGTTACGTGAAAGTAATAAAAAAGTATGACGAATAATTCTTTGTGAAAACTCTACAAGCAGTTCTGGGGCATCGGTCAGAGGAAGGACAGATGAGGACATAAAACCAACCCCAGTGAACCTGTTTCTTGCACGCAGGGGAAGTGCCTCCCAAGCTGCACTTATAGTACTTGAGGGCACAGCAAATAAATGTGTTCTTTTTCTTTGATGTTCACGTTTGTAGCTATGTTAGTCCACTTCAACCTTGGGACACATGGCCATGAAGCTATCCTAGGCATTAACAGTCATCACTTTGAGAGCTTGGCATAGCCCTCCCCGTAAGAGAGCTCTCTACCTGCATATATGTATGGCAGGTAGTCACCTGTACCATGAAATTTGATAGGGACTCAAAATCTTCATCATATTTTCCCCGATCACCATGGGGCTGGGAAGCTTTAAAATTCCAGTAGTCAATTCTTTCTGTACAGATTTTCCCAAGGTTCTTAATAGTAAAATTACTTATGCTAGTACAAATACTGATCTTAGTACCTTGTTGGCTAGCTAACTGGTAGCATGGCTTTTAAATTTTACGTTATTTTTCTGACTAATTCCCTGTCATATAGCAAAAGTGATAAGCACAGACAGCTTCCATGGCAGAGTTAAGGACGGGAGAAAGAGTAGGAAAAATTCTGTCCGTCAGGTTCTGACTAGGATGGTGGAAACCCAAAGCATGAGACAGAAACTACCTGATTAGGAGAAGTCAAAAGAAATTCAGGTGACAACTCAAACGATTTTTTCTGGCTGTTTTCACGTGACTTTTAGGGTTCTTTATCTTTTCTGAATGTTTTCCACACATCAATTGTTATATCAGACTCATGTTTTCCTTGGAGACTTCAATCTCGGCAATCCTGAAAATGTTTAGTTTAATCTGGACTGGTGTTTCTCTAGGCCAACAGCACAATGGTCAGTGTGGCATCTCCCTTCACCATCATCCTGAAAAGTTCTCTCTTCTGAGTTATAGCCCATATCTTCCGAGTTTCATACACCTTCCTGTTCAATTGTTTATTCCCACTGCTTCCGAGGAAAAGCACTTAGGATGTAAATTTTGCAGACTTTGTAAATTGACTAGCATCTTGACTGACTATATAGAGTTTTAGGTAGAATTAATTTGTCCTTTAAATTTGAAAGTACTGTTTCATTATAGTCAAATTTCTAGTGCTGTGCAAAAATTTAATTTGATTTTTATTCTTATTGCTTTTCAGGTAATGAGGGTTTTTCCTCCTCTCTAAAAACTTTGAAAATCTCTTATTGTCTTGTTTTCTAAATGTTACAGTAATGTGTGTTGAGTAGAGTCTGCTTTACTGTCATGAATTTGGACACTTGGTAGGCATTTTTAATCAGCAAACTGTAATTTTTCAGTTTTTAGTAGTTCTCTTGAATTGTTCATAATTTCCTCTTTGTGTTCTCTGTTCTCATCAACAGAAAGTTTCTATATCTGGATTTTTAGACTTTGTGGCTTATTTTCTAACTTTATTATCTTACCTATCCTACTGTCTTTTTATTTTTGCTGTAGTTTTCTATTTTTGCTAAATGTCTGAAACATTATCTTCCAAAATTTCTAGCAACTTTTTCATTTCTAGTATTATATTTTTAATTTTTAAGATTTGGGGGAAAAGAGAAAACTGCTTTATTTATTTTATGAATATCCTGGCTTATAATTTAAGTTTTTTAATGGAGGGATTTAATAATAATGTTAATTATGGAAGTGATTTATCTTTTCTTATCTGTGTGTGTATGAATTTTTTCCTAATACTTTCATTTTCCCCTCTTACTTCTTTTCTCTTCTTTTTTGTTTTGTTTGCATGTTATGGACTTGTTTTAAGGATCCAGTGAGTCTTAAATGTCTGTTCTGTTCTTTAAGAGTAAAATATCAGAAAGTTATTTGGAGGCAGGTTTTTTCAATGCTTGGCTTTATTGCAGGATGACCTGGATGGGATATTTGACTGGGTAACCTCTAGTTGACAGATTTATTATTACTGTTTATTTAACTGGATCAGTTTCTCCATAATCACTCAATTTTTTACTTAGGAGGAATCAACTTAGCTACCAGAATTTTCTTGAATCCAAGTAGTAAACAGGGGAGTGAAGTGTTTCTCTTTTAAGGAGAAAACTTTCATTTAATCTCTCTGTTTTCAGTATGTTATTTCAGACCTCACGAGTACTGGTTCTCTCTCGTTTAACTTTTTTTTTTTCCCCCAGTGATCTGTGTTTTATTTATTTATTTTTATTTTTTACATTTATTTTTATTAGTTGGAGGCTAATTACTTCACAACATTGCAGTGGGTTTTGTCATACATTGACATGAATCAGCCATGGAGTTACATGTATTCCCCATCCCGAAACCCCCTCCCACCTCCCTCTCCACCCGATTCCTCTGGGTCTTCCCAGTGCACCAGGCCGGAGCACTTGTCTCATGCATCCAGCCTGGGCTGGTGATCTGTTTCACTATAGATAATATACATGCTGTTCTCTCGAAACATCCCACACAGAGTCCTCGCCTTCTCCCACAGAGTCCAAAAGTCTGTTCTGTACATCTGTGTCTCTTTTTCTGTTTTGCATATAGGGTTATCATTACCATCTTTTTTAAATTCCATATATATGTGTTAGTATGCTGTAATGATCTTTATCTTTCTGGCTTACTTCACTCTGTATAATGGGCTCCAGTTTCATCCATCTCATTAGAACTGATTCAAATGAATTCTTTTTAACGGCTGAGTAGTATTCCATCTCGTTTAACTTTTACCTTCTAATAACGGAGGACACCAAGAATGGAGCCATTAGCCAGCTGCATTTTTACACAAATGTTCCACCAATTCTACTCTCTTAAGCCTCATACTGCACCCTCCCTTCTAGACCTATACACGGTGAGTTCCTGAGAGTTTCTGGAATTCCATGGTACAAATCAGCATGACTCTGGTTCTGAGTTAGCCTCATAAATTCTCTCTCTCTGTATCTCTCCTTCATTCTTTCCCTCCCACCCCCCCATCCATCAATCATGTCAGCAATTTGTTGTTAGGTTATTTGGTAAGGAGGCATGAACTCACTCTCCTTTTACTTGCATGAGTATTAAACCACTTGAAAAATAAGACTGAGAAAGGCGTATGGAAAAGAAAATCTACATTGTGAAATGTTAATGTTGATATTAAATAGTGTTTCTTTTACCTACAAGAAGATAGACTTCCTATGACAGAATCCTGGAATGAGAAGACTTACCCTTCCAGCAGTCCTAGACAGAAGCAGGTCTCCATCCCTGAGACAGAGCTACTCACAGAGATCCAAACCACAACATGTATCACCTGCTCTGCCGGCTCCTTAGAAAGAAAGGAATCTACTGGCCACACAGACCCACTTTCTCCGTCCAGGCATACCAATCAGATAAGGATATTCCACCTGCCCTTGCACAGAGTGAATTAATAAATAGTAAGAGGCCAAGAGAATTATGTTAAATGATCTTTTACGTGGGAGTAATGATCAAGAGTAAGGTAGAAGCATCACCACTTTCAATATTCCCCAGGTTGTGATCTTTTAACTTTTTGGCTTAACTATCAAAACTGTGGTTAGTTGGGAATATACCACCTCCTTCTTTGGAAGAGATTAGCTGTCCATCAAAATAATGCTTCACGATGCATTTAACATCTGCTTATTTGGCTATCTCTTTGGATATGCATCAGAAGAGTGCATTAATTAAATCATCTCTAAGGCCACTCTGTACTCAAGGCTGAAAAGCCACTCTTCATTTTATATCCCTTCTCAAATTATGTTACTTTCTCAAAGGTCCTCAATGAGACCAAATGACATCATAAGTGTATTTCAATAATTTACATAATATATTACATAAAATCACCATAGTAATAATATTCCAACACAGAGATGCATCAGATATATAGATATATATAGATACAAATATAATCTAGAATATCTGTATCTCCTGTCATCATCAAATACCCTGGAAGAAAACAGATCCAACTATTAAATTAACTTGCAAGTGAAAGCCCAAGGATTAAAATATTTGCAGATCAAAAATTAAGTTTTACTGTACTTATGTATTAATATTGCAAAGAAATAAAAGTCCATTTCAATTTCTTATTTCCACTGAATTTCAAAGCTCAGTTTTATTTGTATCAGAGATCAAAAGTAGTAGGGAAAAGTACTTGAGTTTGGATCAGACCACCTAGGTTAGAATCCTGTGGAAATTACTTGATTATCGGGTGACTATATCTCTCAGATATCTCATCCAAAACATGGAAATGATAATCATATCCATCTCATGAACTTAATGTGAGTTTTACATAAGGTAACATCTTTCCTTAAAAGAGTGCCTTATGTGTGTGCCCAGTCACTTGAGTCCTGTCAGACTCTTTGTGACCCCATGGACTGCAACCAGCCAGGCTCCTCTGTCCATAGGATTTCCCCAGCAAGAATACTGGCATGGGCTGTCATTTCCTCCTCTAGGGGATCTTCCTGACTCGGGCATTGAACCCATGTCTCTTGTGACTCCTGCATTGCAGGCAGATTCTTTACTGCTAAGCCACTGTAATAAACTCTTAATGTAGTTTTAATATAATTTCTTTAGCAGCTTCAACCAGGACTGTCTTCCACAGGAACTAGGAGGACTCCTCTGCATCCTTGGAAGTTAAACTGATCAATACCAAGTCTCTGAGGTTGCTTATTTTAGAATCTGTATCATTAACAGGACAGCTAAGAATATGATGACACCAATTCCACACTCACCAAAATAATACAAAATCCTAGAGCAGTTATCCCAGACAAAATTATATTCCCAGAAGTCAGTGTTCAGTTTCCAAAGATCAAAGCATACTCTCAGTGGCAACTGTTGAGAGCACATTAATAGAGAATATGTTTCTTTAGTCTTAGAATCATTCAAGTAGTTCGGAATCCATTTAGACATGATTTTAAAATGCCCATTAAGATGCCACTTTGGGTGCCTACATTTCCTGTAAATGGTGGGGTGTGGAGGGAATCTATACATACAATCACTTCTTTTATAGAGTGGCATTTGTGTAATAGCAGCTCTGCTTATCACATGTTTTGAATTTGGTGCCTTTCTGTAGTTTCCAGTATCTTCAAAATTTATTGGTTTCCTTTCCCATTTTGAATCCCCTGGGTCCACGTGTCTAGGACAAAATTGAATGAAAGAGAGAGACACAGAGATACTATCTGTAGCCTGCTACCCTTCCAAATGCACTCAATAATTTCACCTTTCCAAGGGAAAAATGATGAGGAGTGAAGAGAGATCCTGCCACAGTGCACCTGCTGCTTATATGTGCTTAGCCACTCACTTGTGTCAGACTCTTTGTGACCCTTTAGAATGGTAGCCCACCCGCCCAGCTACTCAGTCTGTGAGATTTCTCAGGCAAGAATCCTGGAGTGGGTTGCCATTTCCTCCTCCAGGGGATCTTCCTGACCCAGGGATCAAACCCACATCAGCTGTGTCTCCTGCACTGCAGGCAGATTCCTTACCCACTGAGCCACCTGAGTCAGTTACCCCAAGAATGGAGATAAAGGCCACAAAATTTATTTCACAGAGTTTAACATTCAGTCTTGTGGGTAACATTTTATTTTCACATTGTTTTCTCTTTGTCTAATTTATGTTCTTATATTTATTCATTTTCTCCTTTCTACTTTCATTAGGTTAACTGTTAATTCTGTTTTCTTTCTCTAACTTATTGAACTGGATATTTAACTCATTAATGTTACCATTTCTTTTATTCTAGACTTCTTTTTAAACATTGTTTAAGTTGCATCCTACAAATTTGGGTAAGTAGCATTTTGATTATAACTTAGTTAAAAATTATCAAGTCACCATTTTAATGTATCTTCTTTGATCATGGATTACTTAGAAGACTTATTTCTAATTTTCTATTCTATAGAAAGCTTCAATTCATCTTTTACTTTTGTTGTCTAACAATTGTGTTTAATTAATAAAACGGGTTCTGTGTAATTCTCATTCTTTAATGCTTACTGAGACTTTGTAAAACCCAGTGTTGTAACTGTCCTTTATTTGTTTATAAAGACTACGTATTAGCTAATTGTTGGGTGCAGTGTTCTCATGTTGTATGCTCTCTACTCCCATAGTTGGGACAACCTCTAACACTCCTTTCCCCTTATCTCTACTTTCTGCTTTTGAGCCCAGGGAGACTGGGTTTATATCCCAGTTTAATTCCCTAGTGAATTGTTACTTTTCTTATTATATAGCCATCCTCTTTATAACTCTTTGATTTTTGTTGTTTATTTTACATTATAAATTTTTACTTTTTGAGGCCCAGTTCACATATAGCAAAGTTTACCCTTTATATGGTATTTAAGTCCTGTGTTTTAACAAGGACATAGTAATGTAACCACCACTTAATCAAAATGTATAAAAGTTTCACTGCTCCTCCAATCCCCTTATTTTTCTTTGTAGTCAACCTGATCTCTCACCCTTAGTCCTTAGCAACTACCACTATTTTATCTGTCACTATACTTTGCCTTTCTAAGAATGTCACATAAAGGTAAACATACAGAATTTTCACTTAGATTAATGAACTTGAGGTTCATCTATGCTGTTGCTTGTATCAGTAGCTTGTGCCTTTTTGTTTCTGAGTAATATTTGATTATATGCATTTATCATAATTAGGCATTTACCTATTGATTCACTGCAATCCCTACCAATAGTATTTTTCACAGAACTAGAACAAAACATTTCACTATTTGTATGAAAACACAAAAAAACCCAAACAGTCAAAGCAATCTTGACAAAGGAAAATGGAGCTGGAGGAATCAACGTTTCTGATTTCAGACTATACTTCAAAGCTACAATCATCAAGACAGTATGGTACTGGCATACACACAAAAAAGAAATATAGACCAATGGAATAAAACGGAAAGCCCACAGATAAGCCCACACGCCAAAGGGCACCTTATTTTCGACAGAGGAGGAAAGACTACACAATGGGGAAAAGATAGCCTCTTCAATAAGTGGTTCTGGGAAAACTAGACAACTACATGTATAAGAATGAAACTAGACTACTTGCTAACACCATGCACAAAAATAAATTAAAATGGATTAAAGACTTAAATTTAAGGCTATAAAATAAAAGCTCTTAGAGGAAAACAGGAAGTACACTCTTTGACTTAAATGACAGCAAGATCCTCTTTGATCCACCTCCTAGAGTAATGGAAATAAAAACAAAAATAAACAAATGGGACCTAATTAAGCTTAAAAACTTTTGCCCAGCAAAGGAAACAATAAGACTAAAAAACAAGCCTTAGAATGGAAGAAAATAATTGCAAACAAACAACTGACAAAGGATTAATCTTCAAAGTGTATAAGTAGCTCAAACATCTCAAAAACATGAAAGCAAACAGCCCAATCAAAAGAATGTGCAGAAGACCTAAACAGACATTTCACCAAAGAAGACATTCAGATGGCTAATAAACACAAGAAAAGATGCTTAACATCACTGATTATTAGAGAAATGCAAATCAAACACTAATGAGGTAACACCTCACACTAGTCAGAATGGCAATCATTAAAAAATCTACAAACAATAAATGTTGAAGAGGATGTGGAGAACAGGGAACCTTCCTGGGCTGTTGTTGGGAATGTAAATTGATATAGCCACTACCGAGAACAGGAAAGAGATTCCTTTAAAAAACTAGGAATAAAACTACCATATGACTCAACAAACTTAACTATTGTGCATATAGCCTGAGAAAACCATAACTGAAAGAGACACATGTATCCCAATGTTCATAGCAGTGTGCATGCCTGCTAAGTCACTTTAGACCCTTTGTGACCCTGTAGCCTATAGTCTGCCAGGCTCCTCTGTCCATGGGATGCTCCAGGCAAAAACTCTGGAGTGAGTCACCATGCCCTCCTCCAGGACATCTTTTCAACCTAGGAATCAAACCCAAGTCTCCTGTGTCTCCCGCATTGGCAGGTGGGTTCTTTACAACTAGCACTACCTGGGAAGCTCCATTCATAGAAGCACTATTTGCAATAACTAGGACATGGAAGCAACCTAGATGTCTATTGACAGATGAATGGATAATGAAGATGTGGTATCCACATCTTTATCCATTCACCTGTCAATAGACATCTATATATACATACACACACACACACACACACACACACACACACACACACACACACACAATGGAATATTACTCAGCCATCAGAACAAATCTGAGTCAGATATAGTGAGGTGGATGAACCTAGAGCCTGTTATACAGAGTGAAGTAAGTCAGAAAGAGAAAAACAAATACAGTATATTAACACATACATATGGAATCTAGAAATGGTATTGATGAACCTATTTGGAGGGTAGGAATGGAGACGCAGATATAGAGGACAAACATGTGGACACAGTGGCATAGTGAGAGAATGGGACAAATGGAGAAAGCAGCATAGACACATATACCCTACCGTGTGTAAAACAGATAGCTGGTGAGAAGCTGCTACATAACACAGGGAGCCTGGCCTGGAACTCTGTGATGACTAGAGGAGTGGGAAGAGGGGAGGGGACAGAGGCTCAAGAGCTGACATATGTATCATTATGAGGGAGGTGATATATGTATCATTACGGCAGATTTTTGTTGTTGTACAATAGAAACCAACACAACATTGTAAAGCAATTTTCCTCCAATTAAAAAATAAAGGAAGAAAGAACGAAGAAAAGGAGAAACTATAATTTTATATAGCCAATGTTTCCAAAATTTAAAGAAAGTTTATGTTGTTTTCTTCTCTATTTCTTCTTATTGCATAGATATTTCCTCCAGGTTCATTTTCTTACATTTTACACACAGGTGCTTCATATACCAGAGCTGGTAATCCTAATATGTGAGAGTCTATAAATGTTGTTCTACTGAATTTTGCTCGTTTCCTTGTGTGTTAAGTCACCTTTCATTGTGCTTTCATATCTGGTGGTTCTTTATCCACATGGGAATCCTACGAGGCTCTGACTTTGCCTCTGCGAGGCACTAAGGGAAAAGACTGTTTAATGATTTGTGGCCAATTTAGCTCCCCCTAAGTTTCAGGTAAGAGTTTACATTCAGCTACTGCACATTACAGCTGATTCATGAGACTTACCTAGGCCTTAGAATTGGTGTTCTTAGAACACAGTGTTCTGGGCAACCAGTACAACAAATATGGCATACAAATAGAAACCTATTTTATACCTCTGTGCATCTTTAAGCTATAAAAGATGATTCTCAATATCTTGAAAGAGCTATTACCCCTGCCAGAGTTTATAGTTCACTTCCTAGGAGCAGCTTAACACTTTACACAACCTGTCTAATCATATTTTACACAGGAGTTACCTAGCACAATTGAATACATAACAGAAGAAGATATTTAAGAGATTGCACAATGCAGTTACAGAAAGAAAAAAAAGAAAAGAAATGACCCATCCAAACTCATATATCCATCTGGTAGTAGAACATAGACAAAGACTCAAGTTGGTTTTAGGTGAAATGTGTTAAGTGTTTCAACAGATATGAAGATCCTATGAGCTCATCTCTTAGATCTGGACATCTGTAGCCAAAGGAATCAATTCTCACTTAGTTTTCTGCCTTCTTCCCTTTTCCACATCTATTATCTTACTCCGGACTCCTCATTAATATGGATGTTTAGGATCTAATTATATTTGTTACGGTGTTAAACTAGATAAATTTGTTTCAAATATTCTTTGCTGGTTTTGAATTTTAAAGATTATAAATCTAAATCTCGTTACAGTGCAATAATATGTTTATTTATATGTACTAGAGTACCACACTAATCTTGAATACATTAATTTGTAACATCATTTGAGATGAGTTGAGCTAGAGTTCACTTGTGTTCTACTTGTGAAAAATGCATTTTGGAGCAATTGGATGGCATTTGCAAACTTTAAGAACTGTAGTTAAGCCACTATAAAAGATGAAATTATTTTTAATTAACATAGAGAATCTATTTTTGATAGTTTGCATACTAATTATGAATCTTATCTTTCCAATAAAGGAAGTCATGGATATTCAGTAAGGCAAAGCTTTGTTAAACTGGTTCAGTCTGTGTGGCAGATGAATTTTTTTAATTAAAAGTATCAAAAATTAAGGCATTACAAATTCCAAACCTGCTCCAATTTTTCATTTAACTGGAAAGAATTAGAAGGGTGCGCTAAGATTTTGAAAAGTTATATTGAGAATTCATTCATAGTCTTGGAGAAGGGAAAGGCTACCCACTCCAGTATTCTGGCCTGGAGAATTCCATGGACTGTACAGTCTATGGGGTCACAAAGAGTCAGACATGATATATATATTCATAGTCTTACAAATTAAAAGAACAAAAACAGTGATAGAAACAGTTTGTGCATGTCTTTAAAGAAGCTAGCTTGGAAAAAGAACAAATTGAATTAAACCAAGTCTAACCCTGTGAAATGGAGAAGAATGAACCTTGAGAGTTATCCAATTGCTAATTATCTCCTCTCTCCCTCTTTTATATGGAAACAATTACCACTGTTGGTTCTTTAAAACTCCTCTCATGAGCCACTTTTTGTAGGCAAACTCCTGACTCAAGGTCTCAACTGACACAATTAGTCTGTTTTTCCAAAATACCAGCACAATCTCTATCATAGCACTTCTCACATGACAATTCAATAGTTGGTTCACATATCCAGACATCACATACCTAATCCTCCCAAATTATGGTCATTCAGTCTTAATTTGCTGTCTTTGTTCTCCATATTCTTATTCAAACACACAATGCAGCACAGAGCGGGCACTTTACACATATGTGGGGCATATAAGTAGCCAGAATTTAAAATTCAGTTCCTTAGACATAGACTGCAATTCTAGAAATATTCTACATATTGAACAAATTGTATCAGAACAAATATTCATATACCTTATTTTATAGGGAGTCTTTTCAGAGGAACAAAAAAGCGTATTCTAAATAGTTACTTTTAAAATTTATATGTATTTTGTTTCAATACCTTTGATGCGTTCCATAAACATGGCTAAAACCTTTACAAATTTCATACAATTAAGTAACTCTGACTCATTGAGTTAGAGAATGGAGATTACACAGGTATAAGAAGTGAGAGAAGAAAGTCAATGAAGAAGAGGGAAGAAAAGAAAGCAGAGATATAAAGCATTCTTTAAGCAACTGAGGAGGAGTCAGTATCAATGCAAGTTGAATGTTATATGGATCCTGAATTCCAGGAGTTAAAGTCCTTATGTGAGAACAAAAGATGAAAAGTAACTAACATGTTACTAAGGCCAAGGCAGGGAAGAAAGCTACCGGAAATTCACTTCTGTACCCACTGTGCTCCCAGCTGATAGATGACGACTAATAGGAGGGTTATAGCTGTTATTCCTGGTTGGCCACTTAACAGGCAATCAGCATAAGGAAAGTCATTTAAGCATGCTCACTTTCTGAAGTAGTGCTACCATGCAGAATACAGAATTATAAAGACTTAATATTGAAAAGAAAAGTATACATTGAAAAGGCCCGGTATAAGGTAGGAACTCAATTTAAGTTTTTAGATAGTGTGGTGGTATTCTTTCTCTTTTATTTTGGATAATAATAGACTTCTCCATATTATCAGAAACACTCAAACACTTTAAGAATTAGAATATTCTTTTATGTTCTCACAGAATTAAAGTTACTTTTGTGTGCCCTACATATATCACCAATTCCATGAAACACCAGGACTAAGTGTTAGGGCTGCCTTTGGGTCAGAAAAGCTGGAAAGGAATAATTGCTTCTCAAGTTCCAGTTCACCCCCAAGTATCTGCGCTACTTTGCTTAATGGTGGAGGAAGTAAGTGATTATGTTTCCTCTCTGTTCTATGTTGAAATATCATAATTAATACATCTGTGATATTTGGGACTCCTGCTGTCCTGAACACAATTATTGAAATCCAAATTCAGATGGCTCTTCGATTCTAAATATACAGTTGCTCTTCCCGTTGCTTCCATTACTAAGGAGATAGATAATAGAACAGAGGGAGGGAAGCACCGTAATCTAAATTAAACAGAAGTGAACTACGCAAAACATCTTCAGTAGGGATTGCCCTCCCACCTGATATGATATTGAATAATGCCAAAAGCATATGGTTAAGGGAGAAAGGAATTTGAGATTCAGCTGACTATCCAACTGTAGGCTGAGACTTCTTTTCTCTTTATTTTTCACGCGATAGGGGAGTACAGTTGATTAACAACGTTGTATTAGTTTCAGTATACAGCAAAGTGATTCAGTTACACATACACATGTACCTATTCTTTTTCAAACTCTTAGGCTGAGATTTCTCACGTCCACTTACATACAGGTAAGCATGTGCTCATACCTACAGAGACACCCTAACAAACACACATGTGGATGATCTTACTAATACATTCAAAGACATGAGTAGAGTAGGTAAAATTGTGAGCAAGTGAGTAGGAGGCTGGACAGGGAAGCAAGAGGGTGGGTAGGTGACGGATGGGGATCAAGGAAAATGATAGATAGTGCAAGGAAATGTGAATGGGCTCCACAGAGACCAAAGCTTGCTAGTGTGCAACATGTTTTAACTTAGAACATGAACACAATCAGTTGTAAGAGCCAGAGGGATCACACCACTTTTCATGAGTGAAAATTCTAAATTTATCTGTGCTATTTGGAGTCATCATATACAGCCATGTTGGTCTTCCCCAGGTGCTGTCTGTCTGATACCAACTGAAACATTTAATTTAAAAAGACTACATCTGGTGATTATTTATTTTCCCCATAAAATAAATAAATCCTTTTTTTGTACCAAAGACTATTCTTCTGTACCTAGTAGCAAATGCATCAAGCTTTTAAATGGCAGTATCTTGAAAGCATTCATCACATTCATTATCCAAGTGCTTCCTTTGCCTCTTGTTGCCCGTTAGGCTGGAGCACCACTTGACACGCCACTTGACATCTCTGTATATCATGTCACGGGGATATAAATGTCCCATTTGAAACAAATCAGGAGTCATCATCTGCCAATTAAAAAGTTCACTAGAACTCCATCTATGATATTCTACCATCTCACCATTGGGAAGGATGTACAGTGAATATTTTGTAATTTATAGCATCAGGAGATTAATTTTATAGAGAACAGAACATCATTCTGACAGCTGACTTGTTGCTGGGACAGTGTGGACTCCCTCTAAATCAGCAGGCTCCGGAGATCTTCTTAAGATAAATACAGTGGCATGACAGCCCCAGGAGCTCTGCCAAGTAGTCTGGCCCCATGAGAAGTGACCCTGCCAATGTGGAGAATTTCTCAACCAGCCTGTGCTATTAAACAGAGGTGGAAGAGCTGGCACCGCCGGATGAATTGTTTTCATCTTTGGGGCTGGCCTTACGCATCCCCAGGGCTCTGGTTCTATGAGTTAGCAAAAAGGAAGGCCTGGGGAGATCGTATTTTCTAATTGCCTCCTATTCTCCTGGAGCCTGAGATGACTATACCAGTGATGGCTTCCTTAATACCCTTGATTTTTCCAGACACTGGCATCAACAGAATTCCTAGAATAAGTAACATTTAATAAGTGCAAACTATTTGCTGAGTAACGTGCTAGTCACTTCACCCACAGCATGTCATAGAGCACTAAAGGTCATTCTAACAAATTGCCATTCTTGGATTCATTCTACATGTGAATCCTCGACTTTCTGAGGCTCAGAAAGGCTAAATAACAAAGTCCATCTTGACAGTTAAGTGCAGGACCAGGATTCAAATCCTGTCAAATGACCATCAAATCACGGAAACTTATCACACCAGGCCTTAACACAGGAGTTCATGCGGAATGCGGTCTGTGTGTGCCTGCACAGCCGCCCGCTGCAGTACATTCCAGACTGGGAACCATCTCAAGGGCAAGTCTGGAAGGAGGCCGTTTCAGAGTAAACACAGGGCATCTATTTCCCTGGCAGATGGCTGTCTTCGTGAATCTTCCTTCCAAGGGTGTAACTGTGTTGGGAGGGATGTAGATTTTCATCAGGCAGGAAAAGTCATGGCATAATCTGAGGAGGTGTCTGTTTTCTGGCAAATCTTGCTTCTCACCAAGTGTAGTCTCAGAGGCTGGAGATGAAGGTGAGAAGAATGTTCTCTCATTTCTTTCCTCAGGAGGATTGAGGGCCAACTTCCTGACTTGGAGGCAAGACAGTTTTTCTCTACAACCACACTCCAGCCGCTGCAATCCCAGTGTGCCTGCTTAACACATACTTCTTCAGAGTTGTATCATTTAAGAAGAGAGCAAGTATGAAATTTCGGGAGTCAGAGTGGCACTTTTAGAAGTAACACTGTTCCAAGGTTCCAATATTTTTGAAATAGGGTGTCAGGAAGAAACTGAGAAGGAGGGGATTAGCTGCTACTTTTAACTGTGTTTTCAGTAATGGTGATGCTGAAAACCTTCAGTTCTGTTGACTTCACCCCCTTGGTGTGTGGAAATTTTGCTTAATTAAGTCCTTGTCTCAGAATTAGATGTGAAGCAGTCTGGGCTCCCACCTACCCTGAGCACCATGGCCCATGGCCTGCCTCTACAAATAAGGATAATATCGGTGACAAGAGACACAAGCTTTTCCTCTGCATAAGGACGGATGTTAGGCATGCCACACATTTCTTCAAATGAAACCTCCCTGTAATCAATAATAACACAGAGGAAAGGTAGTTAGGTAGGTTTAGGAGGGCTCTCAGGGCATATTTCCAGTATAAAATCATCCGGCTCTTAAGGAATCCTTGACTTCTCTGATAATATAACAAGAAAACCACAGATAAAAATACACAGAAGGAAAAAACAAATTGCAAAAATGATAAAAAATAAATAAAAATACCAAGAAAGAGAACATTTTTTTCTTCTTGACATTTCAATTCTTAGACTACAGAATATATATTAAAGATACTAGAAAGTATCTGGGAAATAATGCATTTTAACCACCACAGGAAGAGGATGGGACTTCTTTCCTTCCTTCCAATTTAATGTAAAAGCTCTGAGGGAAAGGATTGTGTTAGCTTCTCTTCATATCTTTAGCTAGCAAGTTTCTCATACATGATAGGCATTAAAAATACTTATTGAATTTATTGCATTAAATTGCCTTAAGTCACACAGAACAAGACAAGAGGAGGCTGGATGGAGCCTGGATTTTTTGATAACTAGCACTGTGATTTTCTCATCACACTACATGTGCTGTGCTTAGTCACTCAGTTGTGTCCAACTCTGCGACCCCACGGACTATAGCCCACCAGGCTCCTCTGTCCATGGCGATTCTCCAGGCAATATACTGGTGTAAGTTGCCAGGCCCTCCTCCAGGGATCGAACCCAGGTCTCCCGCACTGCAGGCAGATTCTTTACCATCTGAGCCACCAGGGAATCCCAAGAATGCTATATAGTCACAACTAAAAGAAAATAGTATACTTATATGTTGAATACTATGCAGATTTGAGAATCTCCAAAGATATGTTTTGATGATGGTAATTTGATTTCTGCTTCCTGAACTTTAGCACATCATGAAGCAATCACTCATATTTTATAAACTGCCACCTATATTATACAATGATACAATTTATATATACAATTATATATAAATTATACAATTTATCTAATGATAAAATGTGTACGAATCTTTAAAGCACCAAATCCTTATAGATACTAACATTATTGATGAACTTTCTGCTCATGGGATTTTAGGTATCACCATAGTTAGATGGGATGAGTCAAATTCCTTTGACCAATGAAGCTTCTTGTATAACCTCATAGCCAAAACCTGAACACTTAGTCTTTTCAGTTTACCACAGGACCTTAAACACCATAGACTTACTAAAGTTACATGGAGAAACCAAAAGTAGAATTTCACAAAGATCAAAGGAAGGAAAGTTTTACAGAGAAGGAAAGGCAATAGCCTTTATTAGCAAGAAAAATGGGTGCTGGTAACTGAGACGGGGCAAAGAAATGATAGGGACGGTGTTAGGCGACCTGGTAGAAGCTATGGAGAAGGGTCAGGGCTTGAATAATAAAATACATTAGACTTAGTCTTAGGAATCATTCCATTAAACACCTTTAAATTACCTGTGAAGATATTGAGAACAGAGACAAAGAGAAAGAGCAGAGAGACAGTCACTGATAGAAAAAGGGCTGGAATTACACTTGTTTTGGCACAGGTTTGCTAAGCAGTTACCTGAAAGGCAGTGGCAACTCAAGGGCCAGGATATGCAACAAACTGTTAGAGGTTTGGGGGCTTGGAAGAGAAGGACAAAGTTGTGACAAAGTGAGTGGTTGACTCTAGAGGAGGAAAATCCTATTGTTTGGTAAGAGAGGTCAGCAGGAAGGAATAAACACAATGGAGGCAGCTTAAGACTGAAGATTTTTAAAATTGTTTTCTAAACAGCCTCTAATTTTTCAGACTTACCTGAAGCCAAAAGCTCTTTTGAGATGACCACACAGTATAGTTCAGTGAGTGTGGCACCAGGGCCGCGCTTTACGGGCAATCATCCAGTTTTCTAGGGGATGAGATGACAGAACTGAAAGCAAAGTATTTTCTGTCTGTGAACAAATTGGATTACTGTCTGGCAAATCAGTGACTGAGGCCCGTCTTCCAGAAGCTCTCAGATTTTCTACTGAAAACAGAAATAACACTGGTGCTTGATGCCTCTAGTTTGTAATTACAGAGTCACTCAACGGCTACATGTTCATGTGGTATTTTCAAGGGGTCTTTGCACTCTCATGCATGCCCATGTTTGACAGTAATAGGTAAATTATAAACAGCTTTTAACTTGCTATTTAATGTTACAAATATGGCCTTAACATAGGGCAGCATAACTAGACCCTGCTTTAGAGCTTTCAAACACAAACAGATAGAACTTCCCTGATAGTACAGTAGATAAGAATCCATTTGCCAATGCAGGGAACATGGGTTCAATTCCTGGTGAGGGAAGATTCCACATGCCACAGAGCAACTAAAGTCCATGAGCCACAACCACTGAGCCCATGTGCCTAGAGCCCATGCTCCATAGCAAGAAGCCAATGCAATGAGAGGCCTTTGCACTGTAACGAAGAGTAGCCTTTACTCGCCGCAAGTAGAGAAGGCCCACACTCAGTGACAATGGCCCAGTACAACTAAAAATAAATAATGAAAGTAACCAAAGTTGGATTTTATTCTACCACTTCCCCCCCTTATCTATAACATGAGGATAATAACATTATTTACTTCATAGTGTTACTGGAGAAACTAAACAGTATAATATATATATATAAAGCACTAGCTCAGTATGGGCTTATAATAAACAATCATATTATTATTGTTGTTGTTGTTATCAGTTTTTATTTGAACACATATTTGTGGGCTTTTTTACACAATCTAAGAAAACAATAGAGAAAAGAGACAAAATAACAAGTACCCACTGTGGGCCATATGAATTATTGTGCATGATTTCATTCTAATCATCTCAACAGTGTATCAGGTAAGTTCTGTTGTTCCTATTTGGATGTGAGGTCCAGAATGCTATATTTAACTTGCCATAAATGCATTCAGCTTGTAAGTGGCATATACAGGATTGGAAACCAAATCTGTATCCATTTTAAATAAATTACATGAGTAATTCTTCTTGTTTGGAAATTAGTCATTTGGAGTGAAAGTAGAAGAAGGTTCCTATGTGTCCAAGTTGATTTAACAAGTATTCATTAAACCTTCACTTTAGTTGCTGAAAACTATAAAAAATACCTTAAACGATAGCTTGATCTCTGGTCTCTATTTCCGTAAGAGTCTGGGGAATGAATATCATCCTCAAACTGCCACAGAGAGATCCTCTCCTTCCTGGTGAGGAGGGAGGTACTTACACAAAACCAAGCAAATGAAAACTGTCACCTGCACCGCCAAAGCAGCCTGTCCGCCAGCCAGAGGCAGACGCTGACTGCACAGCTGACATCTGTATCTCATATTAATCAGTGTCCCAACTTGGCCAGAGACATAAAGCAGCAGCAAATAATCTCAGCTTCTCTGTGGTCCTTCCATCTGTCTATCAGAAATACGTCAGCATGAGTATTGATAAACTGATATGGGGGGAAAAGGCCATCAGCAGAAGAGCCAAAAACAATACCTGATACATGTTAGATGTGCTGAACATTTTTGTTCAAGGCAGTATTTTTATAATTTCATGCATGTTTGTCCTTAAAAATCATGTGTGCTCTTTGTTAACTATTGCCTCTTAACTATTGCCTCCCATTCCTTCCAGGGCTCCCAGGTGGCTCAGTAGTAAAAAAAATCCGCCTGCCAGTGCAGGAGACCCAGCTTTGATCCCTGGGTTAGTAAGATTCCCTGGAGAAGGAAATGGCAACCCACTCCAGTACTCTTGCCTGAGAAATCCCATGCACAGACCTGGCTACAGTCCATGGGGTCACAAAGAGTTGGACTTAGCAACTAAACAACAAAACAATCCTTCAACTCAAATGAGCAATTTCATCATGCTCTCTTGGGGCTCCTCAACTATGTACACAACATCTTTGGTTAACAACAAACGACAATCAAGTAGAAAGTGATTTTTGCTTTGCTCAAAAATGAACCGTTTATTAGAGTTCTCCCTCAGTTCATTTTTGACACTCCTGATTCCTGTACAGAGCTTCCCTCTTGAGCATTTCTTTATATCGTCCCCTAAAACAGCCCTGAAGATCCCCTTTACCTATTTTTGTTAATATGAAGATTCTGTTAATTTCTAGGCATCCACGTACTTTTCTCCTCCTCCCTGGACTCTACGTTATCTGCTATAACTTTTAGAGGTCTCCAGGCATATGTGATAGGACCTGTTAAGGTGTCACATATACAAATACGTGGTTGTGTGTGTATGTGTGTACAGAGAGGAAAAGAGGCAGACAGAGGGATAGACAGCCAGAAACGGAGTCAGAGAGAGAAACAGAGAGACTGGTGTCATCACTAGGAACATGGCCAAATAGTTGCACTGTCACTGTAGAAAGTGAAGTGTCTTCTTGGAAGCTAGGATGCAACAATGAGGAAAGATTGAGGCAGTATCCTCATTTATTCACTAGCCATGGACTGAGACTTTTAAAGTTTGTGAATGTCCAATTAAGTGGGGTTTGTGCATCACACCTTCTAATATACTGTACCTTAATTAGCCCTGATAAAATAGAAATAGTCCTAAGAAAGTTCCTTTAAGAAAACTGTTGTTTGACCATAAGAGAATACTGCTAGAATAAGTCAACAAGGAAAATTTGGAAATGACACTTTTACTTCAGTGTATCTGTGAATATCTCTGTCAGGAACTGTAGAGACAACAATACTTACTACTGGCAGTGTGCTTGCTACCTGGCAAATATTAGAAAACTAAGCATACAATCCACCTCTTTAATGTAGACATATTAAATATAGTTACCCAGATAACTTATTTTTATTTTATTTTATTTTCTAAATAACTAATTGGAAAAAAAAAAAAAAAACTTGTTCTACGGATAGAACTTTTAAAATTGGATATTCTATGTGATTTTGTTGCTGAACTTAAGCTAAGTGAATAAAGCTTATTTACATACTTTAATAATTTACAAGTAAAGCACAAAACAAACTTGTAAATATGCTTTTCTAGCCAATGTAAAAATCTTCAATATTGGATTTATTTGTTAAACATATGAAAGTGCAATTTCTTCCTTTAAATTTACAGGAAAAATTTCTTGACCTCAGTGATTCTTGCAGTCATGAAAGAATTTTCATTCTTTCATGTGTGATGCACAAATATATGAACGGAGGTATTCTTAAAGTAACACCAAATCTGTGGCTGGAATGTGTGGAGGTGGAGACACAAAACAAAAATTTAATATTTATAAGTTGGCCCTTTAAGACAGAATCAGGGAGACAATGGGGAAGTGCTTTCAGATACCAAAATACTCTAGTGAACAGCCTTTAAAACACACTCATGTGTTCATTAAGATAATTGAAAGGGGACAGCACCAATGAATTGAGGTATGCAAGGGGTAAGGAACGATTAGACTGGAAGCCGGAGACGAAAACAGGGCTAACTCATGTTCTAAAGAGTGTGGCCTCTTGGGGTGATAGGAAACTGCCTAGTAAGCAAAGCATCACAGTCAGATGTCAGATGTATGACAATGAAAGACTACCCCGGCAGGAAAATGGTATACTGCAAAGGAGGAGTTAGTAGTTTGGAAGCAGTCAGCCGAGTAAGAAGATACTTAAAGTATTACAAGGTGGTAGATACTGAGCTAGGTCCTAAAAAGAATAAAAGCAAGGAGGAAAGATATGAAGGGGAAAATGTAAAGATTTATGGAATATAAATAAAATAATTGGTGATTTGGCTGAGATGGGAGAAAGGTGTAGGGCTAGTGAAGTTATATAGAAGAATTAGAATCACCTAGTATAGACACCAGCACTTGGGATTTAGGAGTCAAGCATTTGGTTTTTGTTATATTACACGAACAAGCTCTCAGAGATCACAGGTCATCCAATGTCTTCTCTCAGAATTATCTTCACCAATATCTAAATAGTGATGTTAACATCTACTATCCTATTTCTAATTCCTCATGCTATGATGATCATTAATGATACAAAAACAATGGTGCTAGGCAAGACAAAGTATAGAAAAAGCTTGCTTATACAGAAAACTAAACAAATATGTCCAAATTGTAGAACTGTTCTAAAATTTTCAAATGATCATGCTCATTTAAAAGCACCCGATGAAAAATACTGAAGAAAAATTTGCTATAATTACGAAGCTCTTGGTGATGGTGACACAAGCCAGGCTGCAAATGACCAGTTGCTGATATTGCAACAGTCCATCTGTGCACATGAGCAAGGCAAACCACTGTGACTGAGGATAGAAAACTACTCTGTCAGAGTCTAGGTTGTGTTGGGAATACCATAACTTTATGGAATAAAGATTGCTTGGTATAGAGTAGGAAATGCTCAATGTGTACACGCTGATAGACGTAGTTAGACATAACGAGAACAAGCAGAAGACAGTAAGAAATGTCTTCAGAAGAGCTGCTGTATCATTTTAACCTTCAGGTTTTCCAGTAGTGCAAAAACCCACATGCCCAGTTGAAACTCAACTTGGGTTTCTGGCAAATAACTTCCTACCGAATTATACTTACAAACTTTTGGAATTTTAAAAAGGTAATGAATTGAAAAACCTGATTTTCAGTGTGAGAATTATTAGGAAAATGTGTGTGCCGTGTTCCAGTTCAGTTCAGTAGCTCAGTCATGTCCAACTCTTAGCAACCCCATGGACTGCAGCACACCAGTCTTCCCTGTTCATCACCAACTCCCGGAGCTTGCTCAAACTCATGTCCCTCAAGTGTGTGATGCCATCCAACCATCTCTTCCTCTGTCATCCCCTTCCCCTCCTGCCTTCAATCTTTCCCAGCATCAGGGTCATTTTCCATGAATCAGTTCTTCGCATCAGGTGGTCAAAGTACTGGAGCTTTAGCTTCAGTCCTTCCAATGAATATTCAGGACTGATTTCTTTTAGGATGGACTGATTGGATCTCCTTGCAGTCCAAGAGACTCTCAAGATTCTTCTCCAACACCACAGTTCAAAAGCACCAATTCTTCAGCACACAGCTTTCTTTATGGTCCTACTCTCACATCCATATATGACTACTGGAAAAACCAAAGTTCTGACTAGATGGACCTTTGTTGGCAAAGTAATGTCTATGCTTTTTAAGGTGTTGTCTAGTTTGGTCATAGCTTTTCTTCTAAGGAGCAAATGTCTTTTAATTTCATGGCTGCAGTCATCATCTGCAGTGATTTGGGAGCCCCAAAAAAATAAAGTCTGTCACTGTTTCCACTCTTTCCCCATCTATTTGCCATGAAGTGATGGGACCACATGCCATGATCTTAGTTTTCTGAATGTTGAGCTTTAGCTAACTTTTTCACTCTCCTCTTTCACTTTCATCAAGAGGCTCTTTAGTTCTTCACTTTTTCTGCCATAAGGGTGGTGTCATCTGCATATCTAGGTTATTGATATTTCTCCCTGCAATCTTGATACAGCTTGTGCTTCATCCAGCCCAGCATTTCTCATGATGTACTCTGCATAGAAGTTAAATAAGCAGGGTGACAATATACAGCCTTGACGTATTCCTTTCCTGATTTGGAATGAGTCTGATGTTCCATGTCCAGTTCTAACTGATGTTTCTTGACCTGCATAAAATTTCTCAAGATGCAGGTCAAGTGGTCTGGAATTCCCATCTCTTGAAGAATTTTCAGAGTTTATTGTGATCCACACAGTCAAAGGCTTTGGTGTAGTCAATAAAGCAGAACTAGATGTTTTTTTGTTGGTGGCTTAAATGGTAAAGCGTCTGCCTGCAATGCGGGAGACCCAGGTTTGATACCTGCATCAGGAAGATCCCATAGAGAAGGAAATGGCAACCCAATCTAGGACTCTTGCCTGGAAAAGTCCATGGATGGAGGAGCCTGGTGGGCTACAGTCCATGGAGTCGAAAAGAGTGTGACACAACTGAACAACTTCAGTTCACTCTTGCTTTTTCAATGATCCAACGGATTTTGGCAATTTGATGTCAGGTTTATCTGCCTTTTTTAAAGCCAGCTTGAACATCTAGAAGTTCATGATTTGTGTACTTTTGAAGCCTGGCTTGGAGAATTTTGAGCATTACTTTACTAGCCTGTGAGATAAGTGCAATTGTGCGGTAGTTTGAGCACTCTTTGGCATTGCCTTTCTTTGGGATTGGAATGAAAACTGACCTTTTCCAGTCCTGTGGACACTGCTAAGTTTTCCAAATTTGCTGGCGTATTGACTGCAGCACTTTCACAGTATCATCTTTTAGGATTTGAAAGAGCTCAACTGGAATTCCATCACCTCCACTAGCTTTGCTCATAGTGATGCTTCCTAAGGCCCACTTGACTTCACATTCCAGGATGTCTGGCTCTAGGTGAGTGATCACACCATCGTGATTAACTGGGTCATGAACATCTTTTTTGTATAGTTCTTCTGTGTATTCTTGCCACCTCTTCTTAATATCTTCTGCTTCTGTTAGGTCCCTACCATTTCTGTCCTTTATTGTGCCCATTTTTGCCAAGAGAATGCACTGGTCATGGCAAACACCATCTTCCAACAAAAGAGAAGACTCTACACATGGACATCACCAGATGGTCAATATCAAAATCAGATTGGTTATATTTTTTGCAGCCAAAGATGGAGAAGTGCTATAGAGTCAGCAAAAACAAGACCAGGAGCTGACTGTGACTCAGATCATGAACTCCTTATTGCCAAATTCAGAGTTAAATTGAAGAAAGTAGGGAAATCACTAGACCATTCAGGTATGACCTAAATCAAATCCCTTACGATTATACAGTGGAAGTGACAAATAGATTCAAGGGATTAGATCTGATAGACAGAGTGCCTGAAGAACTATGGACAGGGGTTCATGACATTGTATGGGAGGTAGTGATTAAGGCCATCCCCAAGAAAAAAAAAATGCAAAAAGGAAAAATGGTTGTCTGAGGAGGCCTTACAAACAAGTAAGAAAAGAAGAGAAGCAAAAGGCAAAGGAGAAAAGGAAACATATATCCTTTTGAATGCAGAGTTCCAAAGGGTAGCAAGGAGAGATAAGAAAGCTTTCCTCAGTGACCAGTGCAAAGACATAGAGGAAAAGAATAGAATGGGAAAGACTAGAGATCTCTTCAGAAAAGTTACAGATACCAAAGGAACTTTTCATGCAAAGATGGGCACAATAAAGGGAAGACTCTTAGGGGAGGTGATAATTCAGTTAGATCTTAAAAGACGAGGAGAGCTTGTCAGTTAGAAAGAAAAGAGGAGATAGAAAACAGACAGATAGAAAACAACATGTAAAACCAGCTTGAGTTGGCCACACTGAAAGCTTTATTTGAGTATCTAGGGTGAGAAATGGTTCAGAAAAGCAAGGAAAAGCCAAATTATCACATGAGGACGGACACAACATGCAAAGCAGGAAAGAGACACTCCAGTTCAATTGGCACAGGTCTTGTGTGGTGAAGAAGAACTTGAGTTTGCTCCTCCTGGAAAAGAGGAATGATTGAATGTTTTAAGCTGAAACAAAGTAATCATAAAGGTCATTTTGATTCAATAAATAATATAGAGGAACAGATATTGGTGATATGGGGTCTCAGGAGAAGGCTATTAATATAATCAAAGAGAGAGGTATACCTTTGTGTACTTTATGACTCTGTATATTTATATTTGTGCTGTAAGGAAGAGATCATCTACCATTTTCACAAAAGAAAAGAGCAATGGAAAATTGAACTAAATCATTTGTGGTCAGTAAGCAATTAGAGGCCACTCTAAAATCTGCCCCTAAACCCTGCCATTTCTTTCGAACATCTCTGACTTCCTTTTTCTTCTTAGCAGAAAGCAAAAATCTAAGAGATAAATAATATTTATTGGACAATTATTCCTCAAAAAGCTGACAATTATTATTTTGAAATATTTATTCTACTTTCTCATGCATCTTATGCTTTCAATAATTTAAAAAATCAACAATTAACCTTATATTGCAGATTAAAAATATGCAAGTATATGTAACAATAAGATTAATTTTAATTTCTACTTTGTTAGTTTATAAACAGTATTCCAAACTGAGATGTTCACAGGGCAGCAAGGCAAAAGTTATTTTCTTCATAAATAAAACTTCTAAGGAAATCATAAAAGTGCCTCTCAAACCTCAGAGAGTCCAAACTCAACACTATGTGTTGTGGGAGACAGAACCTAATAGAAGAAATTTTAGAAATACTAGTGAAATTCCAGAAATAAGTATGTAATTCTAGGACAACCTGGATTTTTTGAGGTCCAGATCTAGAGAGCCATTAAAATTGTTTTCAAGGCACCTTAATGCTCTGACTCCAGTAAAAGACGTAAATAAGTGTGAATATCAATTCTGCCCTTACCAGTGGGACTTTGACAAAACTATTTAGCATCACTTCACTCTTTTAGGCTTCCCAGGTGGCCCAGTAGGTAAAGAGTCTGCCTGCAATGTGGGAAACCCAGGTTCAATGCCTGGGTCAGGAAGATCCCATGGAGAAGGAAATGGCAATCCACTCCAGTATTCCTGGCTAGAGAATTCCATGGACAAAGAGCCTGGTTGGCTATAGCCCATGGGGTCGAAAAGAGATGGACACCACTGAGTGACTATACTTTCACTTCCACTTTTTCTTTCCCTCTTTTATGAATCAATGGCAGCACTTAACTTCATCAAAAGGCTGTTTTGAGGGGTAAATAATTTTTACCCCTGGACACCGGTCCAATAGGACCCAAAAATATGTGCTCAATAAATGTAGCTGTTATTACAATCATGAGGCTTCACAGGTGGCACAATGGTAAAAAAAATCTGCCTGCCAATGCGGAAGACGCAAGAGACATGGGTTCGATCCCTGGGTCAGGAAGATCCCCTGGAGTAGGAAATGGCAATCCACTCCAGTAATTTTGCCTGGAAGATTCCATGGACAGAGGAGCTTGGTGGGCTATCGTCCATGGGTCACACAGAGTTGGACACAACTGAGTGACTGAGCACACACACACATGTCTAGAAATCACAGAATCAGAGCTAAAAGGAACTCCAGCAATTACCTACCACAACCACCTCATTTTTCAATTGAAAATACTGAGGTCTAGCCAGACAGTATTTGCCCAAGGTCACATAGCCAATCCATCACAGAGTCAGGACTCTAATCCAGACCATTTGGATTCTGGTCTGGTGTTCTTTCCACTAAAACACACCAACTTCAGTGCTGCAAGATATTCTGACACATTGTGAATGGCTTTACTGCAGATGTGTGATGGTTCTGTCTGGCATGAGTGTATGCAGCTGAAACTCAAGCAATTTGTACGTGCCCAGGGAAAGGGCAGAATAAATAAGAGTGAGACTCCTACTTGTGCACAGATAAAAATCAAGCATAATTATAATTTGTACTGCTCTCTTTCACCTTTGGATTCTTTGGGATTTACAGATCTTTCTGATATAGAAAGCTGAATTCTTTGAAAGACAGGTAGTGTGAGACACATGCCCTGAACTCCAGAGTGAATAGCAGCTGAAACAGCTGCTTGAGCCCCAGCCCCGTCGCCAAGCACAACCACCGCCCCCCTTCTCCAGGCTGACAGATAGCTGCTGGCAGCATCTGATCTGTCAGCATCTTCACTCCTCTGGAATGAACAAATAGTCTGGGCCCTGATCTGAGATGAGGAAAAACAACAGCATCATCACTAGGAACTCTGCCACTGATGTACACCCAATAGCAGTTCATGACAATGAAAGAGAGTCATGTAGTTGATAGAAAAGTCCATATTTACATTAAATAACTGTGTGAATAAATGCCTGGCTCATCTTCAGGAAAGGAGAAAATCTCCCAACAGGACTTTGTTCCAACAGTATCAATTTCAACTTTAATCATTTTCAATAAAGGCTCGTATGTGTATGTGTGTGTGTGTGTGTGCGCGCTCAGTCACTCAGTCGTGTCTGACTCTTGGCGGCCCCATGGACTGCAGCCCACCAGGCTGCCTTTCTCATGAGATTTTCTAGGCAAGGACTGGAGTGAGTTTCTATTTCTTACTGCAGGGGATCTTCCTGACCCAGGGGTCAAATCCACGTCTCTTGAATCTCCTGCACTGGCTGGCAGATTCTTAACCACTAGCATCATGTGGGAAGCCCTAGAGAAAGGCTTAGCTCTCTTTTAACACTGGAAACACAAGTTTCTTAAAAATAATAATATTGCTTTATATGGAAGAGGTATCATCACAATTCAGTGGATGTTTATTTTCTGCTTGTGGGTTCAGTCATGTCCAACTTTTTGTGACTATATGGACTGTAGCCCACCAGGCTCCTCTGTCTGTGGAATTCTCCAAGCAAGAAGCTGGAGTGGGTAGCCATTCCCTTCTCTAGGCGATTTTCCAACCCAAGGATAGAGCCTGAGTCTCCAGCATTACCGGCAGATTCTTTACCAGCTGAGCCATCAGGGAAACCCATGATTATTTACCAGTCCCTAATACGTAGGGTTCCCATTGGCCTAGAAATAGTCTTTAAACACATATTTTAAGAGCTCAGGCAGTTTTACAGAACAGTTAAGAACTATTTTGCCTCTTAAAACACTGAGAAAACAATAGCTGTATTCAAGAATTAAGAGAGGAGAAGAAATAGCATAATATTTTATATTGCAAACATTTTATAACTTCCCAAGTACTTCTGTATACTGTATTTTATATAATCTTCACAAATCCAAAAATGTACATATTTTGTCTTCTTTTTTACTGAAATTCTGTAATGCAGTGAGTTAATGGAACTTGCCAAAAACAAGCAGCTTTAGCCAGAACCCAAAACCAAGCCTTTGATTTCAAATCTGAATCTCCATCACTAGTTTATGTTTGCCTCCTGAGGAGGGTATAGTGACCCCAATTAAATCCATATTTTAATAAAGAAATTATAATGTTAAAGCTTCTTACTTATTTAAAGTATATTAATGTAAATACAAACTAAATATAAATTGTCAATAAAAACTTGCAGCAAAAGAATAAAAATAGTTCTGGAGTGAAAAAGAGAAAATATGAATGAAAAATAAGTCTTGGAATGGGGAGATGGAAAAGGATGGGAGAAGGAATCATATAGGAGTTAAACTCTTTCTGCAATTTTTGAAGAATATAAATACCACTATATATAAAATAAGCAGTGATGACCTACTGTATAGCATAAGGAACTACATTCAGTATCTTGTAATAACCTATAACAGAAAAGAATCTGAAAAAGAATATATGTATATATCTGAATCTCTTTGCTGTACACTTAAAACTAACACAACATTGTAAATTAACTACATTTCAATAATGAAAAAAAGTTAAAAAGGAATATATATACCAAACAGAAAAAAATACCAAGAACTGGACAAACTGTCTCTTCCTTTTGAGAAGGTGCCCCCTTCCCAATACCAGGAAGGGGTGAATGAATCTTATCAACAGAGGTAACACACAGAGGAGTCTGCATAAACAGGACTTTAGTAGACAACCTTTTTCTTTTATTAGTGTCCTTCCATAGTGTTCAGTTCAGTTCAGTTCAGTTCAGTTCAGTTCAGTCGCTCAGTCGTGTCTGACTCTTTGTGACCCCGTGAATCGCAGCACACCAGGCCTCCCTGTCCATCACCAACTCCCGGAGTCCACTCAAACTCATGCCCATCAAGTCAGTGGGCCATCTCATCCTGTCATCCCCTTCTCCTCCTGCCCCCAAACCCTCCAAGCATCAGGGTCTTTTCAAATGAGTCAACTCTTCGCATGAGGTGGCCAAAGTATTGGAGTTTCAGGTTCAGCATCAGTTCTTCCAATGAACACCCAGGGCTGATCTCCTTCAGGATGGACTGGCTGGATCTCCTTGCAGTCCAAGTGACTCTCGAAGAGTCTTCTCCAACACCACAGTTCAAAAGCATCAATTCTTCGGCGCTCAGCTTTCTTCACAGTCCAACTCTCACATCCATACATGACCACTGGAAAAACCATAGCCTTGACCAGACGGACCTTTGTTGGCAAAGTAATGTCTCTGCTTTTTAATATGCTATCTAGGTTGGTCATAACTTACCTTCCAAGGAGTAAGCGTCTTTTAATTTCATGGCTGCAGTCACCATCTGCAGTGATCTTGGAGCCCAAAAAAATAAAGTCTGACACTGTTTCCACTGTCTCCCCATCTATTTCCCATGAGGTGATGGGACCAGATGCCATGATCTTAGTTTTCTGAATGTTGAGCTTTAAGGCAACTTCTTCACTCTCCTCTTTCACTTTCATCAAGAGGCTTTTTAGTTCCTCTTCGCTTTCTGCCATAAGGGTGGTGTCATCTGCATATCTGAGATTATTGCTATTTCTCCCAGCAATCTTAATTCCAGCTTGTGTTTCTTCCAGCATTTCTCATGACGTACTCTGCATGTAAGTTAAATAAGCAGGGTGACAATATACAGCCTTGACGTACTCCTTTTCCATAGTGTTACCTTCCTACAATTTACAGCTGCTAAAAACCTAAGCCCCTTTTCCTTTGTTTTGTCACCTCTCCACAAGTTTACTATTCTTTTTTAAAATGGTAATATAAGGTGCTGGGTCTAACCATTTCTTTGAATTTTCACTACCTTTTTTATGAAGACTCCATATATATAGTAATAAACTGTTCTATTAATCTGTATTTGTCAGTTTAATTTGTAGATCCCAGATACAGAAGTTAAGAGGGTGGAGAAAAATTTTATTCTCCACTACACTCTCATAAACTTTTCAAGAAATATAACTTGCCATGCTCTTGAAATGCCATTCAAGTTATTACTGTAAATTTATTTTTCATTTTTTCAGAATTAAAAAAATATACTTCGGTCAAAGACAGTTTTTTCCTGAATACTATAGGGACCTCAGAGTTGACTGACCCTTACAAATGGAACTTTAAAGCTTCTGTGGTTTGATGGGCCTGACCAAATATCCTGTGGCACAGGAGGTGGAGAAGAATCTAATGTACCCAGCTTCAACTTTCTGACTGTGTCTATAGAAATACAGGAACCTGCTCTAATCAATAAAGAAAGTAGGTTTTACCTTGAAAATATCAGCTTCACAACAATGTACTGCAAAAGATGACACTGTGTTTTGCTTGTTCATTTTCTGAACCTAATAGCACTTAGAAGATGACCGTTTAACTCTTTTGGTATTTATTTAAGTAGTAAATTGAGAGGTGAATACACTGATTTCCTGAAAACTTTAAATTAACCTCCTAGTGGCTCTCTAACCAAAAGAAATAGAATGAACAAAAACCAGAAGACTGAGTCATCCTGCAGAGAAAGCTTTCAAATGTAGAGCATTCACCTTATTTTCTACTTTAAGAGCTGTGTAGTCTGGAGGAAAAAATAAAGATGAATGTAAGGGGAAAAGCTGTTCTTTTATGCTGCTTTGTTCACAACCTTTTTGTAAGAGGAAGATATCTAAATTAGTTATATATATACATATATATGGGCTTCCCTGGTGGCTTAGAGGGTAAAGCGTCTGCCTGCAGTGTGGGATACCCGGGTTCGATCCCTTGGTAGGGAAGATCCCCTGGAGAAGGAAATGGCAACCCACTCCAGTACTCTTGCCTGGAAAACCCCATGGACGGAGGAGCCTGGAGGACTACAGTCCATGGGGTCACAAAGAGTCGGACACGACTGAGCGATGACACATACATATATATAATCATATGCATACATCTAATGTCCATACTTAGGCATTAGTATAGGCAATTCAATGTATCTTGCTTTTGCTTGCATTTCTGTTCTCAAACGTAATGGTTTAGCTACATGCCTTCTGTTTTTACTCATGTTTTCAGACCATGGAAGTAATCGCTGGGTTGATCTCTTCTCAGTTCAGTTCAGTCCAGTGGGAGTTTCTTCTTAGTTTCATTTTAATTCTCAAGAACTCAGTTTACTTAGTTACTTCAACTTTATTGTCAGTCAGTTCCGTCACTAAGTCATGTCCGACACTTTGCGACCCCATGAACCACAGCATGCCAGGCCTCCCTGTCCATCACCAACTCCCAGAGTTTACCCAAACTCATGTCCATTGAGTTGGTGATGCCATCCAACCATCTCATCCTCTGTCATCCCCTTCTCCTCCTGCCCTCAATCTTTCCCAGCATCAGGGTCTTTTCAAATGAGTCAGCTCTTTGCATGAGGTGGCCAAAGTATTGGAGTTTCAGGTTCAGCATCAGTCCTTCCAATGAACACCCAGGACTGATCTCCTTCAGGATGGACTGGTTGGCTCTCCTTGCAGTCCAAGGGACTCACAAGGGTCTTCTCCAACACCACAGTTTAAAAGCATCAATTCTTCTGCACTCAGCTTTCTTTACAGTCCAACTCTCACATCCATACATGACCACTGGAGAAACAACAGCCTTGACTAGACAGACCTTTGTTGGCAAAGTAATGTCTCTGCTTTTTAAAATGCTGTCTAGGTTGGTCATAACTTTCCTTCCAAGGAGTAAGCGTCTTTTAATTTCATGGCTGCATTCATCATCTGCAGTGATTTGGGAGCCCAGAAAAATAAAGTCAGCCACTGTTTCCACTGTTCCCTCATCTCCTTGCCCTGAGGTGATGGGACCAGATGCCATGATCTTAGTTTTCTGAATGTTGAGCTTTAGCCAACTTCTTCACTCTCTTCTTTCACTTTCATCAAGAGGCTCTTTAGTTCTTCTTCACTTTCTCCCATAAGTGTGGTGTCATCTGCATATCTGAGGTTATTGACATTTCTCCGGGCAATCTTGATTCCAGCTTGCGCTTCATCCAGCCCAGCGTTTCTCATGATGTACTCTGCATGTAAGTTAAATAAGCAGGGTGACAATATACAGCCTTGACGTACTCCTTTTCCTATTTGGAACCAGTCTGTTGTTCCATGTCCATTTCTAACTGATGCTTCCTGACCTGCATACAGATTTCTCAAGAGGCAGGTCAGGTGGTTTGGTATTCCCATCTCCTGAAGAGTTTTCCACAGTTTATTGTGATTCACACAGTCAAAGGCTTTGGCATAGTCAATAAAGCAGAAGTAGATGTTTTTCTGGCACTCTCTTGCTTTTTCAATGATCCATCGGATCTCTTTTAGGGGCATGCAAATTTTATGAAATCCAAACATATTTGAGAAATGTAAGCACATTTGTATTGACTAAGAACTATAATCAAGGATTGAGCTTGAAACTGAATTTTTTAATGTTTTATAATATCAAAATCTGTTCATATGCAACATTTCATCTAACTTTCACAATCCCATAAGGTAGGTATTGCTAAAATTCTTACTTAATAAATGGAGAACCTTCAATATAGAGCTATTCTGTCACATTTTGTCAAAGGGTATATAGTTGGTTATAAACCATAGATTCATTCACTGTGAGGGCTGTGAATATGTGCCATATGGTGTTGGATGGCAGAGGAGAAAGAAAACTAATGCAAAGTGCCAGTATTAAGGAGAACCACAATAGTGAGGAGATGGACAACAAATAATTAAAATACAGTACTGTTGTTTACAAGAAAGTAAATCCAGAATGCTATGAAAATACATAAAAACAAAACAAGGCAGCTCATTCAGTTTAGTTGTGTTCATGTGTATTAGGAGAGGCTTCTAAAAGGTAGATAATTAAAATTTTAAGGACTGATGAAGTTAGATACTATAGGTTGAACACTGCAGAGGGCAATAAGGTAGCAACATCAGAACAGAATAAGGAACAGGCTTCTGCACAATCGTGGAACCACGGAATCCACAAGTGGTACAGGATGGCTGGAGCATAGGATACAAGAGTGAAGTGACAACTAATCAGACTGCAGATAGGAGCACCAAGATGACAAAAAAGTTTCATGGAAAGTTGAAGAGACTGGAAGGCAGTTTGAAGCAATGGGAAATCATGAAGGTATTTTAGTAAGTACCTAATATTCTTAGATTTTTAAATATATATATATATATATATATATATATATGCACCTACACAATGGCAGCAGTTGGGAAGAGTTTAAGGAGAGTTAAGACTAGAGACTGAAGCAGATCAGGGTCTCCACTGAAGGCAGTGCAGATGCTGAGAAGAAAAAGGGCACAAAGGCTATGAAGGCAAATGCAGGACACAGGACAATACCAAGTTTTCAGACTTGAACCACTAGGTGGATACTAAAGATATAAAATGTTGACAGAGTTCAATTTTGAAGGTTTTGAATGTTCAAAGGGACATTGAAGTAGAGTTGGATATAGAAACCTAGAGACCAGAAGCCTGTACTAAAATTATGTTTTAGTTCTGTCAACGTTTGCATAAGTGAGGAAAGAGGATTAAGTTAGTCAGACAGAGTATTAAAAGTAAAAACAGGAAATATCTGAAGAGAAATCTCTGGGAAAGAAAAATATGAAAAGAAAGCTGAGAGAGAAAGAAAGAGCGAGATTATTTTTGTGAAAAAAACTGGAAAACCAACAACAAAAAAATAGATAGCTTTGAGCAGGTTGGAAAGGTGAAAGGGACCAGGTCCTGCAGTGGTTAAGTCACTCTTGATAAAAGTTACAATGGTGAACTTGGGAAAGCACTTTTAGTAAGATGGCACAGATAGAAGTGTGTATCAAGATTGATTTTGGTGAGCCACAGGTGACAAAATGAAGACCAATAGCACAGACCACTTCCTAGAAACTTGGATGGAAAAGAAGGGATGAAATTGGCCAATACACAATGAAACTACAGGGCTAAGCCATGAGCTCAAGTATTCTAACTTCAAATTTCTGTGTTCCACTACTGTTCTGTATTTGTTTTTTAAAGCATGATTTTTTTTTTAATAACCTATTCATATTGTTTCCTTCTGAGAAGATCAGTTTAGCTGGTGAGAACATGGTGCTAACAAGGCAAAACGTTCTCTCTGGACCCTAGGTCATACTCTTGACCCTAGTTGATGGCCTTGTAAATGTATACCTTTTGACAGAGAAAATGTGGAGCAGAAGGAGGCTCAGAAACTTCATACCCTCCTGTACAAACTATAGGTCACAGATCAGTAGTATTCACTTTGCATAAAAGGATAGGTTCTCTCCCAGGAAGGTTTTGCTTTGAATAGACACTCATTTTCATATGGAGTTTTCAAGGCGATCTTTCAATTTATAGACTTAGGTTCAGCGATGACCCACTGAAAGATGAATATGTCGTCAAGAAGTCATTAAGTTTCCATCACGGAGACTATGATTTTAGAATCAGTTCAGTCACTCAGTCATGTCTGACTCCTTGTGAGCCCATGGACTGTAGCATGCCAGGCTTCCCTGTCCATCACCAACTCCTGGAGCTTGCTCAAATTCATGTCCATCAAGTCAGTGATGCCATCCAACTATCTCATTCTCTGTCGTCCCCTTCTCCTCCTGCCTTCAATTTTTCCCAGCATCAGGGTCGTTTCCAGTGAGTCAGTTCTTCGCATTCAAGTATGAGATATTAGGATAGGTTGTCATTCAGAGTCCAGAGGTTAGGTACTAGTCCAGAGGTTAGTCAGCAATGGGAGGAAATCTTTCAATTAAAAAAATAAGGGCCAGTGAGTATTGGCTGTCTCACAGGCAAGAGCACCAACCATCTTTAAGACTACCCACAGACAACAATTATAACATTGACTCTGAAAGGGATAGTGGAGACAATGGACATGATTTGGCTTGTGTTACTGATACCTGGAATTTTCCAAGATTTCTTGTTTTAAGGATATCATTTGATCTTGGCCAGCTATATGGTGACTTGGCTATAGTAAAACTCCCAAGAAGGCCCATCAGATGGTAACTCACTTTTGTTCTAGGTGGTGGCTGCATGGCCAGTAGTTTGCTCTTAACAAGCTGGGGAATATCATTTTGGGCTGATGACCCTAGAATCTCAAAGAAGACCTTGGATTTTTGTCCTTATGAAAGGTCCATCCATTTTTAGTTGACTATGCCTGAATGGCATGCAAATGCAAGCAGTTTCGTTGGTGGGGGCAATCTAAAAATATTATGAATATTCATCTGAAATTTGCTTAAAATATTGTCAGGGGAAAAAAACATGTCAGTATAAATGAAATAGGAATGTCAGAGTGTTAGTAAATGTTGATATTAAGAATGTGTATATTGATAAAATATACATATGGTGGCTTAATATACTATCCTTCTTTTTGTGTTTATTTAAAAATTTCAAATGAAGAATTAATATTTAAAAGGTAATATAATGGCATGCTGGATTTTAACAAATAATTCACATATTATGGTTTTCCAAACCCATTGACGATGCATCACTAGCTGCGGAGTTTGGACAGTCTGTATGTTCAGCGTACCTTGCTAAAAGAAGGCAGTCTTACTTTACCCTTCTCTGTGGAGGAGCGTGGAAAAAAGCTGATCCAAGAATGCACACCAAGTTCCAAGTTCCAGTAACAGATGTGACTTGTTAAGTTACCTTTATGATATAGGTCACTGTTGGAACAACAGTAGACACTTCTCTGTATAGACCTGACAAACCACAGTGAAGTACTAAGTACTAGTGACTTTCTTTGTTGAAGTAGTCAAACCAGGTTGTTGAACTGTGAAACAGTGTTGTATAACATCCCTGCCTGCATTAAGTCTTTTATACGGAGACTGATTGATTTCTCTACTCCTGGAAAGTGGTATTGTTTCAATTGCATGACTGTGGCAAGTTTTAGAATTACAGTCATTTCTCAGCAATGCCCCTGGCCAAATGTAATAAAGTCCATCAGCAGGGGTCAAGTGATCTCATCCAACCAACCTGTCCTCTCCCTAGTGCTGGATTTAAGGAACTCAAAGTCTAAATCAATTATACAGTCTAACAAAAGAACAGCAAGGCAGTCCAGATAAAATAACTGACTATAGTTTTATAACCTCCAGCAGAGAAGGCCTTAAAAAAGGCCTCTCCCCAGGATGGGAAATCAGAAATGGAGCCTGAGATGAACAGTGGGAAATGGAGCCTGGGGTAAGAACCTGGTCCTAGCTCTACACTGATTTCTTACTGATCTTCTCCATATATTTCTCTTAAGTCTGTTCTGGGCACCTATATTCCCATCCACCCCCACCCCCTAGGCTTACAGGAGTAGCTGCCACAGAATAAATTTCTTTGGCTGTATGTGTTGACTCTGTGCACAAGCTCTCCTGCTGGATCTCCCCAAGCTCTGCTGAAACCGTCTACTAGTAGCCTTCTTATACTTGTCTGCTTGCCCATTTTTACAACTTTTTTTTTTTTTAATGCTGAGGGTTTTTTTTTTTTTTTTCAGAATACCCAGATGATCCTTTTACTCTTTTTTTTTTTTTTTTGATCCTTTTACTCTTGAGATTTCATGGTGTAGGGAAGCTACAGATACGACAGCTCATGAATAAGACAAAGACCCAGGTAGAAGGCATTTCAATCTGACCAAGGACTTGGTCACTCTGAGACTGTTGTGTGTGATAGCCAATATGGTCACCTGGTCACCAGTCATCTTGGTGATCTGTCATTATCACCAGAAGGATGTTCCACAACTAGGATGGCCTGTGTGCGTGCTCAGCCATGTCCCACTCTTTGCAACCCCATGGACTGTAGCCCTGGCAGGTTCTTCTGTCCATGAGATTGTCCAGGCAAGAATAGTGGAGTGGGTTGCCATTTCCTCCTCCAGAGGATCTTCCTAACCCAAGGATCAAACCCACATCTCTCGCATCTCCTACATTTATAGGCAGATTCTTTACCACTGCACCACCTAAAGGGTGGCCCTTTAGGATGACCTGCAGAAACTCTTTCATCCATTCCTTATCACCATAAGGCTATAAAATGCGGTATGCCCATTGTGGTCAGCAATGGTTTTACCGGGGCCACAGGAACACAATACAATACACTTACTAGGGAAATTTGCAGGCAGATAAAGTAGCTGGAAGTATGTTATCCTCCAAGCCTTCATCATCCCACAGGAAGGAGTAGTTGAGCCACTTACCTGGAGTGTGCTCCAGGAGGAGGAACCTGCTTTTACCACTCTACATATGTATAAGATAGATGGGAGGGGTAATGCAGTTCCTAGTTGACTATGTAACAGTGGGAGTTTCCTGGATAGGAATAAGGCCTTTGCATGCTTGAGTTTATCTAGGTGAGTCTGCATACTAATGCTCTTGGTATCAGCTAAGGACTTTGGGTTCCCATAAACTAATTCAATCCTTCTGAAAGAGCTCATTGTTAAACTTCTAGAAGGGAAAAGGCAGAAAACACAATAGAACCATATGAAATGAAATATTTGTCTAGACTCACTTATAATGTGTTTTTGCCATCTGTTTTTCTACCTGATATTTCATTCAACCAATGTTTCTTACATAACTGTCTTCATATCCCTTATATAACCACAATTTGGGGTGGGGACTTATTAAAAATTCCAGTGTCTGAACCCTATCTGAATTCTACTAAATCTGACTACAGAAAGATAGAACCTAGAAATCTTCTATTTTAACCAGTTTCTAAAGTGATGCTTAGGGACACTGAAGTTTGAGAACTACTATTCCAGATCAGTGTTTCTTGAATCTATCTTATCAACTGGGACTTTTGTTCAAAAGACAATTCTCATGTGTCCTTGGATAACTACTGAATCGGATCCTCCAAGGGAGTTTCCAATAATCAAGGACTAGATCTAATTCATCTTCACATTAATTCTAGCCCAGTGCTCATCATACATGAAGTATATTTTTTTAATTAATGGAGTTGTGTCTAGGAACATAACTATGAAGGTATTTTAAGAATTTATTTAAGGGACAGTGAAAAAAAATAGAGCCAAAGTATAATTTGTTTTCAAGTAATGGAAAATTATTTTCCCAGGAGAAGTAGGCTGAAAGAAAGTAGAATCAAAATAGTACTGATCTTAGGAGTTTAAAAAAGAGAGAGAATTTCAGAAAAAGATATTAACACCATCATACACTGTGGTGAGATCAGGTAAGACATTGGCAGAGAGTATGTCTCTCCATCTGTGAACATGAAGTATCCTGACCACTGAGAGTCAGTGTTAATCACCAGCTGAGGGTGGGGTCAAAGCATTCTTGATAGAGAAATGAGTGAATGTTGAGTGTGGGAAGGAACTGGTGCAGTTTATTCTATCAAAGGGTGTGGCGACAAGAGGAAGGAGGAAGACAGGAGAGACAATAACTTCAACAATAACAAATTGAAGAAAATGATTTATTTATGATAACATGAGTATATTTGTGGATCAAGGGGGGAAAGTCAATACAGAGAGAAAATCTGGAGACATAAATTAAATGTAGTTGGGAGAATGGATTAGATTTAGGAAACTGAAAAGTTTTAAGACTAGAAACATGTCTGTTTATTATTACAAGACTTTTACCATAATCCTCCATGTGGAACGCTAGGCATGGTCTTGTGAGCCTCATTAGGCCAGGGCTCCTTTTAAATAACTGAAGTGGACCTTCATGACCAGATACAGGTCAGTACTCTCAGGTATCATCCATCATCCTACCAGTATATAATATTAGGAAAGACAAATCTAATTTTCTCCCTATATTCTATTCCTTGCTTATGCCAACCACCTCTAGGCCTTCACAGGACAGTAGTCAGGATAAAAAAAATAAAACCTTTCAAGTATGAGATTGTACCAGGATCATTTTTTTGTCATAATTTTTACATACAGCAGTTAACCAAGATTTTCCAGAAGAAAAGGCTTTTAAATTTGAAATCTGATTTATTAGTAGACAGTCAATGAAAAGAGGCAACTGGAATGGTGCATGCAACTGCCCAGAGGGAGTGTAGTGCTCTTGAATAACTAAATGTTTAGTGCAGTTCTAGCAAATTGTAATACTTAGTGGTGCATGATAAGGCAAGGGAGAAGAGGGAGAACATTAAAAACTCCTATCTGAGATAGCACTGGAGGATTTTAAGATTCTGAAGGATTTGATTTGTATGTTTAGAAAAACATCAGTCGGGGTTGTAATATAAAACACTGACCGAAGACTGTAGAACTCAGGGAGGTTTATAGAATTCTACCGGTATAATTGAAATGAGGGAAAATGATGGCATGAATTCTTTTAGTGGGAGCAAGGATAAAGAAATGTTAATAAATTTGAGAGAGATTGGAGAAGGAAGTATTATCCTTATCTTTAAGAATGAATCTATTTTTCCTATAGGAAGGAAGAAACTTTCCACCCACATTTACATCTCCTCTTACAACATTCTAACTTCTCACTAAGAAAGGAGATGGCTAACATTATCTGTCAAAATCCAAGAATACTAAACGTGTATGTGCACGTGCTCAGCCGCTCAGTGGTGTCCAACTCTTTGAGATCCTTTGGAGTATAGCCGGCCTAGCTCTTCTGTCCATGGGATTTTTCAGGCAAGGATACTGGAGTAGGTTGTCATTTCCTCCTCCAGGGACTATTCCTGACTCAGGGCTCCTGTGTCCCCTGCATTACAGGCAAATTCATTACTGCAACCCACTCCAGTATACTTGGGCTTCCCTTGTGACTCAGCTGGTAAAGAATCTGCCTTCAATAAAGGAGACCTGGGTTCGATCCCTGGGTTGGGAAGAACCCCTGGAGAAGGGAAAGGCCACCCACTTCAGTATCCTGACCTGGAGAATTCCATGGACAGTATAGTCTATGGGATCACAAAGAGTTGGACACGACTGAGCGGCTTTCACTTTTCTTCTTTACTGCAAAGTCATTAGAGAAGCCCAAACCACATTTATTTACTGTTTAAAGTTCTTATGCCTTAATGAACAAGAGCCATGATATGCTTTCATCTTTCACTTTCTGTCTTAATAAGAGTCTGGTCTCTAGGGGCAAGCCAGCAAATCTTTTCCAAGTAATGGAATTTAGGGCTCCTTTTGAGGTCTAGCTGTTATTCCATTTCTTCACCAACATGCCTGAATATATAGACCCCAATAATGAGACGTGGGAAAAGGTAAAAGTTGTCAATTAACAGCAAACACTGATGAAATTTTTACAGAAGAGTCCTGTTTTATGGTTTGGATGAATATTACTCAGGACATAGGTATGGCCTGTCATTTTTTGGTCAGGTGGCTGATGGTTACAGAGTTCCTCTGCAGTCACTGACATTTCATACTAAACAGTCAAAGAAACAAGAGACTTCACTTAGGCTACTATTCTTCAATCTACTTTCATCTCAGAGGCTCTCCATGGAGCATGGCAGGAAGACACATATTAGGCATCTGCACAACTGTCAGTTAAATAATAAATATCAGTCAGGATGAACTGGCTTATACTGCCAAAAATAAACAATCTCCAAGTGTTGGTAGCTTAACACACCAAAAGTATATATATATTACTCCTGGTCTATGTCCAATGTGGGCTGACAGGGAGTCTGCTCATCACAGTTGCTCAGGGAGCTGGGATATTAAAGCTTTATATCAGCCTATGCTTTCCAGATCATAATAGAAGTGAGAGGGAATATGGAAAATCCCTCACTGGCTTTTAAAGGATCCAGTGGGAGGAGATACCTGTCACCTCCCCCAAATTTCATTGTTCAAAGAAAGACTTAATTTCAAAATGTGGTGTGGAAGTGCAGTTCAGCCTTGAGCCTGGAAGCTGGAGAGCTGTCAATACTTGGTGAACATCACTAACAACTGCTATGTGATATCCTGTGTCCCATTTGGTTGTTGCATCCTTTGTCTATACTCACATGTTTGAGAAACTTGGAGTATCTAAAAAAAGAAGAGTAGGTTTTATGAACAAAATCCCACCTTGGACTCATTTTTAAAACTTCAGAGTTATAACCAAGTGTAGTTTACAATTTATTATGAGGTAGAGAGGTGTGGAGAAGGAAATTCCACTCCAGTATTCTGCGTGTAAAACCTCATGGACAAAAGAGCCTGTGGGGCTACAGTCCATGGGGTCACAAGAGTCGGACATAACTTAGAGACTAAACCACCACCATAGAAGGTATGGAGAAGGAGTAATTCAAGAAAATTTTTGGCTTGGTTTCTGTCTTGAAGAATCTAGCGGGTGATGATGCCAGGTTAAGCATAGAATCAAGGGACATGGTGACCCATGACCCAAAGAGACCTCTTCAAATTCTGTGCCTCATGTTATAATACACCTGCATACACTGCCACAACATCACAAATCCCAACATGGGATAAATATTTATGACTTTTAGAATTGTTTTAGTTATTATACTTGATAATACATAAAATTAGATAAAAAAAAAACATTTTGAAATATCTCATAGTATATTTTTGAAGTGAAGTGAAAGTTGCTTAGCCATGTCCGACTCTTTGCAGCCCCATGGATTGTAGTCTGCCAGGCTCCTCTGTCCGTGGGATTTTCCAGACAAGACTACTGGAGTGAGATGCCATTCCCTTCTCCAAGGGATCTTCCCAACCCAGGGATGAACTGCAGTCTCCAGCATTGCTGGCAGATTCTTTACCCTCTTAGCTACCAGGGAAGCCCATAAGCATAGTTTTTACAGGTGTGAACTTTCTTAAAGATATTAACAAGTGCCATTTCATGGAAAGATTAAATAAATACCATGTAAGATTACATTATTCCCCATATCCCCACCCAAAAATCAACCTGTCTCATGACTGCCCAAACCATTTCAGTCACATTATGCCTTTAGGGTCACTCACAGAATTAGAAAACATGAAAGGCAGAGAAGGTTTCAGGAAAGAAACAAATTTAGTTTTTGCAAAGTTGAATGCTTGCTGCCTATGAATCATGCAAGTAGAAATGTTAACAATGGAACTTAATATTCTTATTTCTTCCCCCTCAGCCAGACTTTGAGTGTTACCATTTCTTCTGGGGCCTCATAATATATTCAAAAATTTCCTCTTAAAGGAAGACTCTTGGTTTTATATTCAAACTCAGAAAACATAATTCTTTCTGTTTCTTTTGCATAAATGACAGGTGGGAAGCTGAAATGTTATTACAGTTTGAGACAGTAGTGGAGTCTTTGGTGAAATCAGATAACGAGAGAAACTGTCATCTATGTGCCCAGTTAAGGAAATATCCAGGATTAGTTTGTTATTTGTAGAATTTTTTAAAATACTTAAGCATTATTGAGAATAAGCAAGAATATAATTATTACAAATTTGGCTTGTTTAATAAAACTTCTATTTAAGAACCGGTAATGTACTGATGGGGCTTCCCAGGAGCCGCAACGGTAAACAATCTGCCTGCCAAAACAGGAGACACAAGAGGTGTGGGTTTGATCCCTAGGTCAAGAAGATCCCCTGCAGTAGGAAATGGCAACCTACTCCAGAATTCTTGCCTGGAAAATTCCATGGACAGAGGAGCCTGGTGGACTACAGTCCACCAGGAGTTGCAAAGAGTTGGACACGACTGAGCAACTGAGCTCAATCTACTGACACAACATACATAGTCATGTTCCTCAATGTCATGTTCCTCCATGTGGAGTCATGTTCTTCCACATATGAGACACATACATGTCTCAATATGTTCCTCTTTGAAACAATTTAATCATTTTTAAAAGTCTCCAAATATTTTTACTTTGCCAGGTTTTCCCTCTTGGCTACATATTCAGGCCTACAGGCCTCTTTGGAAAACATCAGTACTCATGGTGTGGTGTGTTTGTGTGTGTGTGTGTGTGTGTGTGTGTGTGTGTGTATTATCAGACTTCACATCTTTTACATTTTACCAATAAATATTCTACAAATCAATGAAAGAAATTCTTAGAGAAACAGAAGTAAATCAAAATAAAGATGGAGCAATACTCATGCCTTGAACCTCATCATCTTTGGTAATTATGTCTACTATTTTGAGGGAGGAGAGAAGTAATTAATCTATGTTTGACTATTCTTTATGCATCCTGTCTTCTCTAATAATATTCTCTTACCAATTTATATTCCTCCCTCTTAAATATTTAAAAGCCTTTTAATTTTCCATCCAGTGTGTACCTAGGCAGATGCAGCATGTTTAATTAAAGGATTTGCCTTTACCTAGAGTTTATAATAGGTTTCTTTAGCCACTTCAGAAAAATCTTGCAAAAACAAGTTATTATAAAATGCTAAATTGACTTTCAAATTTAAACAAAGTATCTGGAGTTATATTTATTACTGTGTTAATGCGGGTCCCAGGATTATCTGTGGTTTTACTTCTCCACTTTAGAGTATCTGAATGACCAAAATGGATTTGTGACCATTTACAGAAATTTAGAAAAATATTTTTATTGGGGTATAGTTGCTTTACAATATTGTATTAGTTTCTGCGGTACAATGAAGTGAATCGGCTATAGGGGTGTGTGTGTGTGTGTGTGTGTGTGTATATCTCCTCCCACTTGAGTTTCCCTCCCACCCCCAACCCCTGGCCATCCCCTCTTCCATATAGGTCATCACAGAGCACCGAGCTGAGTTCCCTGCACTATACAGCAGGTTCCCAATAGCTATCTGTTTTATACATGGTAGCTCACATATGTCAATCTCAATCTCCTAATTCATCCCCTCTCCAGCCCCTCCCCATGCCTACATGACCTCACACATGTCAGAATGATCATCATCAAAAAGTTGCAAATAATAAATGCTAGAGAGGGTGTGTGGAGACAAGGGAACCCTCTTGTACTGCTGGTGGAAATGTCAACTGATACAGCCACTATGGAGAACAGTATAGAGCTTCCTTGGAAAAGCTAAAAATAGAACTATCATATGACCCAGTAATCCTACTACTGGGCATGAAAATGAAAAAGCGAAAGCAAAGTCATTCAGTTGTGTCCAACTCTTTGTAACCCCATGGACTGTATAGTCCATGGAATTCTGTAGGCCAGAATACTGGAGTGGTTAGCCTTTCCCTTCTCCAGGGGATCTTCCCAACCCAGGGATCGAACCCAGGCCTCCAGCATTGCAGGCAGATTCTTTACCAGCTGAGCCACAAGGGAAGCCCACTATTGGGCATATACCCTGAGAAAACCATAGTTCAAAAAGACACATGCACCCTAATGCTCATTGCAGCACTATTTACAATAACCAGGACATGTAAACATGTCCATCGACAGATGAATGGATAAAAAATATGTGGTATATATACACAATAAAATATTACTCAATCATAAAAAGGAACAAAGTTGGAGTATTTGTAGGGACTTGTATAGACCTAGAATCTGGCATACAGAGTGATGTAAGTCAGAAAGAGAAAAACAAATGCTATTACATATATTAACACATGTTATGTGGAATCTAGAAAAATGGTATGTGTGTGCATGTTAACACATATGTGGTATGTGTTTGTGCATGCGTGCATGTGTGTGCACTTCAGTCATGTCCGACTCTTTGTGACCCTATGGACTGTAGCCTGCCAGGCTCCTCTGTCCATGGGATTCTCCAGACATGAATACTGGAACGGGATGCCATTTGAAAGATGGAATAGATGAACCTATTTGCAGGGCAGGAATAGAGATGTAAGAAAAGAGCTTATTGAAACTGTAAAAAGAACTTGAGATTTTCAAGTCCAAAATCTCACTTTTTTTTCAAAATATGAAGACATAGAACTAAAGAGAAATATAGTGACATAAGGAAAGTGATGTTACAGAAGGAAAGAGTTCATACACTTTATTCTTTAATCAGTGACTTTTCCATAATTTTATCCTGCATGAATATTTAATTAGTAGCAGAACATTTTTCTGCTATAAAAGAATATTTAACATTTTAATAGGGCTTTCTGTTTCCTCTCGATAACTGAAATGTCTTACTTTATCTCAAGTGGTCAAGCATCCACCAGCAATGCAAAAGTCCCAGGTCAATCCCTGGGTCAGGAAGATCCCTGGAGAAAGGAATGGCTACCCACTCCAGTATTCTTGCCAGGGAAACCCCAAGGACTGAGGAGTCTGTTGGGCTACATTCCATGAAGTCACAAAGAGTCAGACATAACTGAGCAACTAACAATTTCACTTTTTTTTTTTCAGTTATCAAAAAACTTGTATACTGTTAAATTTCTTCTTCTTCTGTTACCAATGATTTGTATTATAATTTTGGTCAGCTAAGGAAGCACTCAAATGTACTGAGTGCAAAAATAAATACATTTTTCTGTTTTGCCCACAGGAGTCATGAGAGAATTTGCTAAGGTGCATTTGAAAATCAAGATATGCTGTGCTTGTCCCATGCTCTTACTCTGCCTCTTAGGTAAACCAGTAGGGAAATAATGAATTGGTTTGCCATGTCTTTGTTCTAAATTCATACTCACTACTGAAGATGCCACTTACTCTCCTAAGTGCTACAGGCTATTTGACTAAAAAATCCATTCAAAGACTTTTTGTTTTCAGTGATGAATATGAAGCTTTCATTTAATTTCTGGGATCCACATTTTCTTTCTTAAAACAAAAACAAAAGTAAAGACAAAACAAAGTAAAACAAAATAAAAATACTGAGGCGCTTTGACATCTCTGGACTAATTAGTCCATAATCTTATGGACTAAGTAGGCCATATGGGCTTCCAGAAACAAACATTCTCAGATTTGATGTGTCTGACAAAGTATTTTGTCTTTATTTTGAAAGGATATTTTCTCTAGACATAGTATTTTTAGGTGACTTTTTTTTCTTTCATCACTTTAATAATGTTGTTCCATTGTCTTATGACTTGTATTTCTGATAGAAAGTTTGTAATGCCTCTGTTTTCTTTTCTCTTCTTGCAGACTTTAATAGCTTTTTCATCATTGATTTTCAGAAATTTTACTATGGTTTACTATGGTGTAATTTTGCATCTATTATGTTTGAATATTTGGGTATTCTATTGAATATTCTTTTTCTTTGAAGCACCTGGATTTGTGTTTTTAGAGTTTCCATCGAATTTGGAAAGATTTTACTCATTAATTCTTTACATATTTTCCATCATCCTCCAAATTCCAATTTACTTGTTACACTAATTGATATTTTCCCATATACCACTGAGTCTTTGTTCAGCAATTTTCTTTTTTATTATTATTATTTTTTCATTTATTTTTATTAGTTGGAGGCTAATTACTTTACAATATTGTTGTGGTTTTTGTCATACATTGACATGAATCAGCCATGGATTTACATGTATTCCCCATCCCGATCCCCCCTCCCATCTCCCTCTCCACCCGATTCCTCTGGGTCTTCCCAGTGCACCAGGCCCGAGCACTTGTCTCATGCATCCAGCCTGGGCTGATGATCTGTTTCACCCTAGATATTATACATGTTTCAATGCTATTCTCTAGAAACATCCCACCTTCGTCTTCTCCCACAGAATCCAAAATTCTGTTCTGTACATCTGTGTCTCTTTTTCTGTTTTGCATATAGGGTTATCATGACCATCTTTCTAAATTCCGTATACAGCAATTTTCTTTCACTGCTTCATTTTGATAGGTCTATTACTGTACTATGAGTTTATAGATTTTGTTTTCAGCAGCATCTAATCTGCTACAAAGCTTATCCAGTGATTTTTCTTTACTTTAAATAATGTATGTTTGATCACCAGAAGTATTTGCCTCTTTTTTGCATCTTCTATTTTTCTCTACTTGCTATGTTCATGTCTTCCTTTAATTCCTAATATTATTTATATAACACTTTTAAAACTTTTTATCTGCCAATTGTTTTATTCCTCTCCTTTCTGATTCTATTTCTACTGCCTGAATTTTCACTTAACTATGGATCACATTTTCATCTTTATTTATGCTTAACGATTTTTTTTTTTTTGATTCCTGACTTGTTATGTTGTTGAGTGTCTGGATTTTATTGTTTTCCTTACAGTACGTGGAATTTTGTTTTTGCTGTGATTATATTACTTGCAAATTAGCTTGATATTTTCCACGTTTGTTTGGAGAGATCTCTAGCAGTTTTTAATTCAGAGTTTTAAGCCATATTTCTAAAGCTTTACTCTTTTTCAATTTCTATTAAAAATACCCTAGTGTTCCAGTAGGATTTTCTACTCTGAATAAACTTGAATGTATCCCAGCCCTATGTGGACTTTGGGAATTGTAAAGCTTTTAGCTTCTCTGACATTCTTTGCCTAGTTTCCTGGATTTCACCCAAGGCATGCTTACTCTTTAGCAACAGACTCTAGGGGACCTTGTGCAGATTTTTGGATCTCTTTTGCATAGCTATCTGTTTTCCAATAACCAGCTTTGAAAATTCTCACTGACTTACTTGCTTGAAATCAGATCTTTGTTTTTTCAACTCAGCAAGGATCTAGGGCTCTGCTTGGGTTCTCCCTCTCTGGAACACAGAAACAAAAGTAACTATGCAGAAAATCTGGTTTAAGCATAGACTACCTCTTTGTCTCTCCTCTCTTGAGAATCACAGACATGTGTTGCCAGTTATCAAATATAAAAAATAGTACAGTTCATTGTTCATGATAGAAAGACAAGAACAGTACTGCTTTCTTCATCATGGCATCAGTATCATCTATATATTTATTTATTTCATATAATATCAACCTATGCACTACCCAGAACTTTAACAATATAATACTTCTTAAAAGAGAGCACACATCATTTATGAAATTTTCCACCAAGCTTTGGGCCCCACATGTACATTTTTGTACTGGCTCTTTTTTGATCTTCCCAGAAGTTATCAGTAAATGATTTTCAGACAACAAACAAGAAATTTATTCTATCCTTGAGTGGGCCATTTTATTTATAGACTGGGATGTTGACTAGATGCCATAGATGCCGTCAAAAAAAAAAAGAAAGAAAAAAAAAACAAGTTTGAACGTGTGAGGAAATGACAACTCTATCGATGTCTGACCTACAGATGTTTTAAAATACCCTCAATTATAAGTTGAATACTCATTTCTTAAAGGTGAAAATGTGAAATAGCAATCTTCAAACTGATAAAACACTGGCTTGCTCATCACAGAGCAACTTCATATAAGAGTGTTCAATTTCCAGGGCATAGTCCAAATGAGCAAAGATTTAGTGTCTCAATTAGATGCTCTCTGAGGAAAAGCTTCCTTCTACCTTGGAATGAGGACCTGATTTTTTTTTTTTTTTTTGGCGGGGGGGGGGAGGTTGTTTTATTTTAGATATAACAGACAAGGTTAATAGAAGGGTTGGACTTAATAGAAGCCAGTAGTAACACACACTAAAAGAGACTTCCTTCTCTGTATTTCACACAACCCTCTTCTGTAATGGCCACAAAATTTCAGATAACTCTCTAAATCTAAATAACAGGAGATATAGTTTGTGATGAATATATGACCAAAGACAGGAGAGAAAAAAATGGGAAGGCAATGAAAAAAGTAAAATAGAAAGAAAACCAAAGACATTTGTAGGTCAAAACATAAAGCATCTGTGAAAACTGGTGTCAGAGAAACTTCAGAAGATTTTAATATGTGTTTATACTTCTTTCAAATATGCAGTTTGGCAAAAGCAAAAGGCTTAAGATGTAACATTTAATAGGTTTTCTAAAAAAACGTTTACTTCTTGAAATTACTGTGGTTTTCTTATGTTCACTAATGTTCTAACAATGGTTCCATTGATTTAAACAGCTGGCATTGAAGATTTTAAATACCATCTACAGTTACTTTATATCATTTGTCTAGCAGTCATCTTTGTCAATCATTAAATTAGTGACACAAACAACACAAGCTTTTGATAAAGGGAATGTCACCAGATTTTGAAGCATTGTGTGACAAGTGTAAGGAGAAACACTGGGAAATAAAATCTTAGAAAAAACAAAAGGGAAGAAAATGAGAAGTAAAATAAGCTTGAAACCTCTATGAAATGAGCAGTCTGTTCAGTATAAAAGTCACAATCAAAAACCTGCCTTTGAAGGTTTTACAAAAACAACAACAAACATAAATAAAAAAAAAAAACAGAAGTGTACAAAAATTTTTGAGCAAACTCCCAGAGATGGTGAAGGACAGGGAAGCCTGGCATGCTGCAGTTCATGGGGTCAGAAGAGTCGGACATGACTTAGTGACTGGACAACAAAATAATACATAAAAATAACCAGAATAAAGCACATACATAATCACTATCTAGCAATATTTATGACTGAGGGCAACACTTCAATCAATGTGTATTGTAGGTTAGCTGGATGCTCTCCTGCTGACTGTCTAGATTCGTTCTCTGCCACAGTCTAGCTGGGCTTCCTTTTCATTCCCACTTTCAAATGGAACAGGCTGAAAAAGTGGCACTGGAGGGAGACAGTGTGGGAGAAGAGGACTGTAAGTCTCCTCCTTCCCTGAGTCAGCTGGGCAGTAGTTGTGACCTTCCATGACTACAGGTCCCGTTGGACAGCTCCTCTACCACAGTCCAGCTCCCCGTGGTTCCTGGAGTGTTGATTCCTCACCAGTCCTATCAACCTCAGTAGCAATAACCTCCCGGCTATTGCAAGTCTCAGAATTTTATTGTTTACCTACAGCTCTGTAAGAAGTCCCTTCATTACTCTGCTATTTTGAATCATATTCAATGAGTTTTGTTTCCCACCAGGAATATTACTGATACCACAGGTATTTGTTAAATCCATAAGAAAAGTCAAAGTGTTAGTCACTCAGTTGTCTCCAACTCTTTACAACCCCATGGACTGTAGCCTGCCAGGCTCCTCTGTCCATGGGATTTTCCAGGCAAGAATACTCAAGTGGGTTGCCATTTCCTTCACCAGGGGATCTTCCCAACACAGAGATCCAAACTGGGTCTCCTGCACTGCAGGTAGACTCTACCATCTCAGCCACTAAGGAATCCGTTAGGAAGGATGCCATTAATGTTTTCCATTGTCAACAATAAATACACAAATATAGTTGTGCATGTGTGTACATGGGTTTCCTAAGTGCTTAGTCACTCACTCATGCCCAACTCTTTGCGACCCCATGGACTATAGCTCAACAGGCTCCTCAGTCCATAGGGATTCTCCAGGCAAGAATACTGGAGTGTGCTGCCATGCCCTCCTCCGGGGGAACTTCCCAATCCAGGGATTGAATCCAGGTCTCCCACACTGCAGGCAGATTCTTTACCATATGTGTCCTAGGTGGCTTAATGTAAACAATCCTCCAGGTAATACAGGAGACGAAGGAGACACAGGCTCAATCCCTGGGTCAGGAAGATCCCCTGGAGAAGGAAATGGCAACCCATTCCAGTATTCTTGCCTGGAAAATTCCATGGACAGAGAAGCCTGGTGGGCTACAGTCCATGGATCACAAAGAGTTGGACATGACTGAGCAACTGAGTATGCATGCATGCATGTGTGTGTTAAAACATCAACACTGCCTTAGCTTACCTAAGGAAATACAGGCTGATTCATTCAGCTATCAAGAAAGTCCAGTTAATATGGAATATTAGTATAGAAATACATACATAGTTCCAAGAGGCACTGAGCTTCTGTTTCTGGAGTGGATGTCAAGTAGGCCAGCCAGGTACTTTTCTAGTCTCAGTGCTTAATAGCTACAATGATTTTAGGAGAATTATAAAATCATAGCCACTGGATTTTGGTATAGGGGTGTTCATTAAGAACAGAATGGTTATGAATCTCATATTCCTGAATTCCCCTTATGTTGCTTTTGTTAAACTGTCATTTGAGCACCACCAGTGATAAGAACAAACTAGCTCCTAAAGCAGGCCTTTACAGTTTTGATCCATTTTAGACATCATTTTCCCCTCCTGTTTATGGAAATATTTCTCCTTCTAACTCCCCTACTAGTCCCAGTTCTACTCTTCAGTGTCATTCTTAGTCTACCTCATTTCATATTTCATATCACATGATCATCTTTAAGATACTTGAATATAGTTATTAAGATCCTACTGAATTTCCTCTTTTCCACCTTTTTCAACAGTTTGACAAACTCTTCCCTAGTTTTATGATCAGACAGCACTTGAAATTAATTTATTTCTATTTCCCCAGATTGTCTTTGTCTTCCTGAGAAGATCCCATTAATTACAATTTATTTGTTTGCAACACTTTTGTACAGACTTACCTCTGCATTTTCCTAAATTGCATCACTCCACCATCTGCTCTGACAGGCTTTTCAAAAACTTCCTGTATTTTTGCACAAGCGCCTCAATCACCTCCACATTAAAGCCATCAATCTGCAGACATACAGATGACTGGAAATAAAATTTTCCCTAGTTTCACATGAATTTAGCTACACTTGGCTATGATCACAACTTATACATCCAAACAGGATTATACCCAGGTCCATGTGAAAATGGGGGAGAAGGGCTTGGTCTTATACTTCTTAATCTCACCCTGGCTTTATAAATTGGGATGCATTTCCCCCCAATAATTGATCCATAAACAATATCGTGCCACTCTCAGGTACCAGTCAGGATTTGGGAGGTGGGATTTCCCATTTCATCACATACCAGATTCAAAATAATTCTAATTTTAATTAGAATTCTAACTTTTCTAATTCTAAAGACTCTGAGAGTCTTTGGAACCACTTTCCAAATTTTTGGTAACCACTAATAATATTGGCTCCTGAGAAATCTGTGTGAAGGTCAAGAAGCAACAGTTAGAACCAGACATGGAACAACGGACTGGTTCAAAATTGGGAAAGGAGTATATCAAGGCTGTATATTGTCACCCTGCTTATTAAACTTATATGCAGAGTATATGCATATAATGCAAAATGCCCGGCTGGATGAAGCACAAGCTGGAATCAAGATTTCTGGGAAAAATATCAATAACCTCAGATACACAGATGACACAACCCTTATGGTAGAAAGTGAAGAACTAAAGAGCCTCTTGATGAAAGTGAAAGACAAGAGTGAAAAAGCTGGCTTAAAACTCATTCAAAAAACTAAGATCATGGCATCTGGTCCCATCACTTAATGGAAAATAGATGAGGAAACAATGGAAACAGTGACAGACTTTATTTCCCTGGGCTCCAAAATCACTGCAGATGGTGACTGTAGCCATGAAATTAAAAGGTGTTTGCTCATTGGAAGAAAAGCTATAATAAACCAATACAGCATCTTAAAAAGCAGAGACATTGCTTTGCTGACAAAGGTCCATATAGTCAAAATTATGGTTTTTCTAGTAGTCATGTATGGATGTGAGAGTTGGACCATAAAGAAAGGCTGAGCGCATAAGAATTGATGCTTTTGAACTGTGATGTTGGAGAAGACTCTTGAGAGTCCCTTGGACTACAAGGAGATGAAACCAGTCCATCCTAAAGGAAATCAGTCCTGAATACTCACTGGAAGGACTGATGTTGAAGCTGACACTCCAATACTTTGGCCACCTGATGCGAAGAACTGACTCATTGGAAAAGACACTGATGCTGGGAAAGACTGAAGGCAGGAGGAGAAGGGGACAACAGAGGATGAGATGGTTGGATGGCATCACCGACTCAATGGACGTGAGTTTGAGCAAGCTCTGGGAGTTGGTCTGACTCTAGACAGGGAAGTCTGGTGTGCTACAGTCCATGGGATCACAAAGAGTCAGACACAACTGAGTGACTGAACGGAACTGAATAATACTGGTTCAGACAGTAAAGAATCAGCCTGCAACGTAGGAGACTTAGGTTCGATCCCTGGGTCAAAAGATACCCAAGAGAAGGAAGAGGCAACCCAGTCCAGTATTCTTGCCTGGGAAATTCCATGGTCAGAGGAGCCTGGAGGGCTACAGTCCATGGGGTCACAAAGAGTCAGACACGGCTGAGCAACTAACACTTTCATTTTTTCAGTAATATTGTCATCAATTGCTTTGTTCTAATATACAAATCCTGGAACAAAACATGTCTTGTTATAAAACTGAAAATGAAAGTGTTAGTCGCTCAGTCATGTCCAATTCTTTGCAACCCCATGGATCATAGCCCACCAGGCTCCTCTGTTAATGGAATTCTCCAGGCAAGAATACTGGAGTGGGCAGCCTATCCCTTCTCCAGGGGATCTTCCTGACCCAAGGATAGAACGCAGATCTCCTGCATTGCAGGCAGATTCTTCATCATTTGAGCCACAAATATCCGTTTCAAGGATTAATTTAAAATAGCTATTATCTCCAATGTGCAACGGTCTCAGCTGGACCTGGGTACACAGAGGGAGTGGGGACTAATTCTGTGGTCTGACTGTTGGACCCTTCTCTTCCCTTAAGTACCTGGGCTTATACTCTGTCCTATTGCAGCAGAAGGAATTGCAATATAAATTTAAAATATATATATACAACTCCTATAATATCTCAATTCTTTTACAATCCAAGGAAAGATAAGATGAAGACAAAATGTTTGAAGGAATACTGGCAGTACTAGTTGCTTGAATCATAGGCACTGAGTTACATTTCAAGTTATAAATTGTCACTACAATTTTTTGTTTGTTTTTCTGACATTTTTATAGTTCCAAACAGCAGTGAGATAGCCTCTCATTTATTCCAGGCCTTGCTTAATAGTATGTATTAAAGCATGACAGCTCAAAATGACTAGAACTAAAATGAGACAACATGATATTATAAAAAGAGTGCTGGCCTGAAAGCCATGAATTCTAACCCATGTTAGGGTTAGAAATGGTGTTATATTTCTAACAGTATGTAAACTTGAATGATTCTTAAGTTCTAGACTCTTGATTTCTCACCTTTAAGCAAAACACTGGAATTTGATGGTCTGAAGTCTTATACCCCTAGTTTTCTGACTATATTAGTTTGTTTTGAAAAGCTGGAGAAAGAAATAGAAAAAGCCAGCTTTCCCAGTTGCAAAGGGAGTAGATGCTGGCACAGGAATTCAGGACTGTATATGAAAATGTGTGATTATAGTACAATCATTATGATTCACCAAGAGAATAAATTCCCTTGTTGGTTACACACACACTCTCTCTCCTCCCCTTCCCACTCACAACTTTTACTTCCTGGTTTAAGAACAGTCTAAAAGTAGGAAAAGGATGTGGGTGGAGTGGGAAGAAGAGAGGAGGGATAGGGAAACGTTCTCTATTTGGAAGAGATTTTTAGAAACTCTTTTTCATGCTCATTTATACCACCTACAGTGCTTTTATTCTCCCTTGCTGAATGTTTGATTATCCTAACCAAACAGAAAGTAATAAGTCAAAATAGTTATCGTCACTCCTCTTCAAGCATAATAAGCTCAGTTAAAACATTTCCATACATACACAAATGATGACTTAATTCACTGAATAAAATTAAAAGGAATGAAAATTAAGAGACTCAATCATGCCAACAAGAGACAAGGAAAATTCCATAGTAAGGCAATTCCATTTCTATGCCTATGAGTGAAAGAGAAATGATCAAAATTGACCTTTGAAAGCAATTTTCCACTTTTTGTTCTCTGATATAGCAAGTCCACTATGATAGCAATCAAATAGCTTAAAAGTGGAGCTTGTAAGTAGGTTTTATAACATAAAATATTCAGCTCAGAGCCTTTCTAGATGAGGGTATTTGGTTTTGGTACAATCTGGATCAAAACAGGAAAATCACTGGACTTGTAGTTCTCAAATATTTGAGGGAAGCTCCTGACAATAAGGAGGTGGTAAAGAGGTGGGATTTAGCTGAACTTTCTGTGGACTTCAAAATTAAATGCAACATCTGCTGGGAATAAGATAGCACAGACTCATTTCTCCCTGTTTCTTTTTACTAAGTACAATAAAAACCTTGGGGGTAGGGAGATGCAAGAGGAAATCACAGGAGAACACAGAAAAACAGAAATTGGAAGGCAAAATAATTAAGGGTCCATGATTGAGGAACAATATAGTATTGAGTGCTTCTTACAACTTCCCACCTAACCAAAAAAGGTGGCCCAGACCCTCCATCTCCAAGTTGGCAACAGAAGGTGACTGTTATGGACTGAATGTTTCTATTCTACCAAAATTCATATGTTGAAGACATAACATCCAATGTGATGATATTTGCAAATGTGACATTTGGAAGAAAATTAGGTTTAGATCAGATCAAAGGGGTGGGATCCTCATGATGTGATTCATGCCCTTATAAGATGAGCAGGAAAGTAAGATATGTACTTTGCCCCACAGGCATGCAGGAAGGAAAGGGTGTCAGAGCACACAGTGAGAGGGCGTCCATGTATCAGAGGGCTCAGCAAACCCACCCGTGCTAGCACCCTGATACTAAATCTTCCAGCCTCCAGAACTGACAGAAAACAAAGGTCAGTTGTTTCAGCCACTCAGTCTTTGGTATTTTGCTAAAGCAGCTCCAGCTAACTAAGACAGTGGCCCGGGTAGACCATCCCCTGAAAGAACAGGACTTCCACTGATGCCAGGAGAGATGAGGCACCACCAGCAAGGAACTGACCAGGAGCTCAACTAACAATAACTGGCCAGTCCTTCCCTGCTAATCCAGATACTCCCTGCTACTGCTGAGACTTAAGTGGTTAAGGGCACCCAGAGGGTATCATTCAATTAGTCATTCAGCAAATATTTACTTAATAGCTATTTTATGCTGTGCTCTTTTCTAAGTGCCGGGATATGTCAGTGGAAAAAACTGATACCAAAACATCTACAGATACATACCTGACATCATTATTCAATTAAGAATTTTTAAAAGACAACTGAAAAAGAATAATTTAAAGATTATCATACTGTATTTAAACACAGATATTTATAAACAGATTAAAATTTAGATCCTTATTTTCATTTATTTATATGGCTATGCCGGTTCTTAGTCTTAGCATGTGGCATCTTTTAGTTGCAGCCTGTGGAATCCAGTTACCTGACCAGGGATGGAACTCAGGCCCCCAGTATTGGGAGAGCTGAAGTCCTAGCCACTGCACTACCAAGGAAATCCCTAGATCCTCACTCTGAATCTAATTTGTTTTTCTCAGAAATTGGCAAAACCTTAGACAGGGATTACTAATATAATTGTTTCTTATCTTCTGCACTGTCACCCAAGCTTTGCAAATTTTCTTTCTTTATTTTTTTTTGCCTCACACAGCCATAAACCTGGGAAGTTTGTGATGAGTTATTATTTCCCTTTATCAGAATTCTTACTCTCTGTATAAATGTTTATTCACATTTGTAGATTTTAAATACAGTTTTCTACAATACTGCTAAAAAGATTGCTCCTCCCCAACGTACTCTGTGAAATGCCAGCTGCCTGCTTTAATCTAGAAAGGCATTTGCTGTTGTAATGGGTGGTGTTCTACTCTATGATCAGCATTCAAAGACCTTTTACTTTTCTGAATATTCTCTGGAATCTGCTCAACATTGTGGCAATGGGAATAGTTTAAAAACTTCTAACATGTTGGAATAAAAAGTAATTTCCTAACTGAATCCAAGCTTAAAATATTCCATGTGGAGCAAAATCATGGAATTTGTTATTCTATTAAACATCCAAGTGACTACAGTTTTCTGAGGATTAATTATTTAAACATTGCAGGCTACTTGCTAACATATTCTTCAGCAAAATGGGACATCATTCTTTTTCCCACCCCTGCCACTAATGTATCACATTTGCTTCAGATATAAAATACTGCCCATTCAATTTAAAAGAATGAGATGTCATTTACCTAAATGATTTTAAAATTTTTTTCTGAACAAACTTTTACATAATAATTACAAACTCAGTTGAAGAGTTCCTGTATACCCTTTATCCATTCTACAGTTGACATTTTAAATTACTTTGTTACATTTCTAAAAACTAAGAAACTGATGATGGTACATTATTATTAAATAAACTTCAGATTATTTGAATTAAATTAGTTTTACTATGAATGCCCCTTTCTGTTCCAATCTCTGGTGTCTGATAGTTTCTTGATCTTTATTTGTATGTCATGATCTTGGCAGTCTTGAGAGCTGGCCAGAGTACCCTATAGGATGTCCTTAATTTGGGTCTTTCTAATGCTGTATCTTAAGATTAGATTGAGGCTACATGGGTCTGGGGAAAGAATTCTATACATGTGATCCTGTCACATCAAATCATCATGGGGAGGTTGGTATCCACAAGGCATCACTGATAATGTTAAATTTCATCACTTTGACAAGATGTTGTGTAAGGCGTCTCCACTGTAGAGTTATCATTTGTCCCTTTCTGTACTCTATTCTTTGGAAGTGTAGTTCGTTTATGTTTCCATTTTAAAATGAATGAGTCACAGAAAACATAACAACAATTGTATAGCTACCACTCAGATTTAAATAAGTTTTAAAATTTAGACATTTTGCTCCATTTTTGGGGGGAATACTTTACCTTTATTAGCTCTTTTAATTGTTAAAAAGAAAAAAACCTTTGAGGTTGATTTTGTCATTGTGGTTCAGTCACTCAGTCATGGCTGACTCTTTGCATCTCCATGGACTGCAGCATGCCAGACTTCCCTGTCCTTAACCATTTCCTGGAGCATGCTCAAACTCATGTCCATTGAGTCCATTATGCTATCCATGCATTTTTAATAACAAAAAATATTAACATATGGAGTTGATATTATTTATATGTTACTACATTATTTCATTTTCTTTTTTTGCTTTGTAGAGACAAGCTGATTTAAAATGAATGTTCAATGAAAAGAAATAAATTTCATTTTGGCAAATACAGCTTGACTACATGTACATAAATTTTAAAAAGAAAAATAAATATTGTATGAATATCTACATATATAGTATCAAGATCATTGAACCAAAAATGTTTAATATTTTTTTTTTTACTTTGCTTCTTAAACTTCTTTGAGTTTAATTCTTATTTAAGTATATTAGTAGTAATATTCCTTTGACAAGAGTTTGATAACACTGAACTCTCCATCTATGGCTCCTCCAAAATTATCTTTATTTTACCCTAAGTATTGAATGATATTTTAGCTGCGTATAGAATGCTAGGATGACAGCTATTTCCTCCCATAATTCAAAGATAAGGCTAGACAGGTATAAAATGGGGCTTTCCCAGGTGGGTCAGTGGTAAAGAATCTGCCTGCCAATGCAGGAGATGCAGTTTCAATCCTTAGGTCGAAAGATCACCTGGATCAGGGAATGGTAACCCACTCCAGTATTCTTGCCTGGGAAATCCCATAGATAGGAGCCTGATGGACTACCACCCATGGGGCCATAAAGAGTCAGACACAACTGAGTGACTAAACAACAACAGGGATAGAATGCTATCATCAAATAGTAATTCCCTTGAAGGTTAACTACTTTTTCTCTTTGTTTACTTTAAAATATTATTTCAAGTTGTATGATTTCACTAAATGTATCTAAAATATGATTTAATTTTAGTTATGCTGCTTAGAAGTCAGTGTCCTTTTTTGATTCACTGAGAATCAACATTTTATGGGTGGCTCTCTTTCCAACTATGACTCTAGCCTCTTCAAACTTTCTCTTAGCTGATAGACAGAACTTACCCGTTTTCTATTTCTAGTACAAGGCAGCTCTTCATGAATTCTGACTTTATGCTAATTGATCAGGTTATCTTATACTTCTGGGTCACATGTGTTCCTCCTGATAGAAGGTGTTTCAAGACACTAAGGCTTATGTGATTTTGATGCTTTATTGAGTGTTTGAATCTAAGCTCACTCAACTCCATAAATTTCTTTTCCTTCTTTGTTTCAAGGAACTAATACTTTGCCATTCAAAGTTCTGAGGATGTGTATTCATTTAAAATAAATTGTATCTTATTTTATACAGAATTTCGAAGTGTTTATAGAAAAGGGAGTAGAATAGCCAAAGCGGCCAAAGTATTGGCCACTGATGCAAAGAACTGACTCATTGGAAAACACCCTGATGCTAGGAAAGATTGAAGGCAGGAGGAGAAGGGGACGACAGAGGATGATATGATTGGATGGGATCACTGAATCGATGGACATGAGTCTGAATAAGCTCTGGGAGTTGGTGATGGACAGGGAAGTCTGGTGTGCTGCAGTCCATGGGGTCACAAAGAGTCAAACACGACTTAGTGACTGAACTGAGTAGAATGGCTCTGTCATGTTATGACAGGCTGTTGTATTAACTGGAAACACCTGAACACCATTTCTGTATAAGATATTTTTTCCCATGGAGATAAAAAAGAATGCTGACCAAAAATATAATATCTACTTTCTAGATGTTTGAAGTCTAATTAGGTATATCAGACACATATTCATAGATTATGAAAGGAAAAAATGTTATTAGCATTGCATAGTGATTTAAACAGTATAAATTAGTTACTAGAAACCTTGGCTTTAAAGCTAGAATTCCTAGATTTTGAATATAAACTCCAGCATTTGACAAATATAAAAATTTTTCATAAAATAGGTCAAAACTGGTTTCAAAATTAACCTGTGACAAGGATGATTTGACAGAAAGTGGATTTTGTGATAAGGATTTGCTTTGAAAACAATTGTACTATAATTGGAACCCACTATAAGAGTGTGAGTTGTATGACCCAATGTCAGCCAAAAAATAGTAAGAATCTTGGGGACTAATGCAAGAACCAATATGTACTAGTGTTAGTACATATTGCTGGACTGGAGCCACTCAGCCCTTGATAATTAGGAGATAACAGGAGACCAACAGAGAACCTCTTTGGAGTGGACAGCAGAAAAGTCATGGACTAAGGAGACATGACTCCTTGAGGCATAGAAGACATTATTTCATAGGAGTTGAGATCAGAAGAGTGCCCCAAAGGGATTTGCATGAAAGCAAAACAGGCTTAATTTATCTGCCAGTCCTAGACAGCATGAAGATATTTTACAACAGTATCAGTCCAATGCAAACTTCCTGTTTCCACCATTGCCATGACAAGTGGGGAAAGAGATAATCAGAAAAGGTAACCACATTCTCTTTCAATGCTACTGACTCTCCCATATAAAAACACTGTGAGTTTTTACATTACCTGAGAGTCAGGAGCAAAGTGACAGGATTGCCAAATCTTAATTCAGTGGCAGAGGAAAATTTTCCCTAGCTGAATAAAATTCCAGGGGACAAAAGTAAAGTATTTTTCTAAATACACATTTCAAGGTCACCTTTTTCGTCTGAATCCTCTTTAATTGAAAATGGCCTTCCACTATAAATTTTGTAATTTCTCCTCCATTCCAAATTTTGATTAAAATTTTAAAATCAGTAATATGTAAATAGGATGAGTTATTCATTGCAAGTATTGTGACATTAATATTGTTTTTCTAAAGAGTTAAAATTGTCTTCTTCTATTAAAGGTGTTAATTCAACATATCGCATAATATAATTTAATGTGCTCCTTTACGTTTCATTTTTCCTTGACTCTGGCATTATTTAGGAGAGTTTTCTATTATTATTGCCATTACTATTGATTTCTTTTTCATTGTGCTCATATGCAAAAAATAAATTTTTAGAATCTAATTTTTAAGGAATTAAGGTTGTCAGTGGGAATAATTTTTAAAGGCCACTGTGAACTACTAAAAAGAATAGATGCCTATGTAAAGTAAGATACCTGATATATGCTACTTAATCAATGTTTACTATCTGCTTACTTGTTTTATGTTTGTTTCATAAATTAAACCAAAGGGAATACCAAACATTTTGTAAATATTTCAGCATGTATGTCTATCACATAAGGAGTTTAAAAATATATAACCACAAGAGCTTTAGCATACTAACAGCCTATTATTTCCTTTATATCATTAAATGTTGATTCAATGAGCAAATTTCCTATTTATCTCAAAAATATTATTTTACGAACAGCATTTTTGAGGGAGCAAAAACAGACTATCCTGCATTGTACTAGATTTATATATCTCTTAAGCATTTTTTTAAGATACACGCTATTTTTCCCCATTTTTTTATGTTATCTATGTGTCAAATTAACCAAATCATCTGTTCTGCAGAGTGTCCCACTTTATGGATTTGGCAGACTGTATCCATGCTGTGTTTTTAACATGTTCCTATATATAACATTCATCTTTAAAACTAGAGAATTGGTTAAATTTTGATGCAATGGTAAGAATACCACATAAATGGTGTTCTGTATTTCTTATTGTATCACATCAGGAAGAAGGAAATGTCTGATTGTTCCATATTTACTAATATTAAGACTAACCAGTTAATGTGAGTGGTGCCAACTTCATTTATTCATTATAAAGTTCTCATCAGTATTTCACCAGTTGGTTTCAGAACCAATAGCTGCCTAGATCCATTATTTTATTACAGTCTGAAATGGTATTTACTACACTGTATGGTATTCTCTTTATTTAACCTTGAAATTCTTCTGTAAAGAACTTTTCCTCATCAACTATTTAGTTATCTTGAAGTACAATCTGTTTATAAAAATGTTTCTTTTTACCTTCATTTCCTCATTTGAAAAAAAATGAGTTGATACTATAGAAAACTTCAAAAATGAAAACATTAGTTTATGTTTTTATTCTGTTACAGTAGATATTTTATATATTTGAGCTGTGTCAGCTAATGCAATTATATTCTTTGTCAGGTTCAAACTATTCCATCTTTGATCTGTTGGTGTTCCCTTCAGATAGATTCTTTTGTCCATTTGAGACAACTATGACTGTTTTTAAAATAGATTTCTTGCCTTCTGATATGACAAAATATTTCAGGTTTATCTTGTATATTTGGGCTTCCCTTGTGGCTCAGTTGGTAAAGAATCCTCCTGCAATGCAGACCTGGGTTCAGCCCCTGGATTAGGAAGATCTCCTGGAGAAGGGAAAGGCTACCCACCCACTCCAATATTCTGGCCAGGAGAATCCATGGGTTTGCAAAGAGTCGGACATGACTGAGCAACTGCTACTTTCACTTGTCTCATATATTTATCACCCTGAACTGGAATAAGCTTTTTCTTCAAAGAGTACTGATTCATTTTAGTAAGAAACATTTACAGGCCATAATCTGAGCCCTAAGAATGTTCATTTCTACTGGACTGATGTTAGTGTTAAGCTTTTTAGTGTACAAAACAAGCATATATTTGGGAAAGAGTAAAAAAGTAAAAACATGTTATTTCATATTCAAAGATAAAAAAACAGGATTAATACTTAATCTCTTTGACTTTATGTCTTTATTAACAAAAAATGGTTTCCCAGATATTACATAATTACTTCTTTATTTGATCTATCCAAAGATAAGTATTATTAACAAAAAAAAATTGAGGTCAGCCAAAGATTTATTTGTGATTATATATATAGGCTTCCCTGATGGCTCAGTGGGTAAAGAAGCTGCCTGCAGAGCAGGAGACACAGGAGATGTGGGTTTGATCCTGGGTCTAGAAGATCCCCTGGAGAAGGAAATGACAACCTACTACAGTATTCTTGTGAATGGACAGAGGAGACTGGTGGGCTACAGTCCAAAGGGTCACAGAGAGTTGGACATGACTGAGCACATACACAAACACATGTATCTATATATATCTATATTTTTTTTAATTGAAATACCATGGGGTCGCAAGAGTCAGACACGACTTAGCGACTAAACCACTACCACCACCACCATCACCACATACTTTTAGGGATATATGGTTAATATAGTCATTTTAAAATACTTTTACATAATTAACATGTTTATGCTAATAATTTCTTATACATTTAGGTTCACTTATTTTACCCTTTTTTATTATTAAAATTTATATGGTCTTAGAGAGCCTTATACCACACCAAACTTGTAAACTATTAGTAAGTTGAAACAACAACCAGCAACCTTTGGTTACCCCAAAGATTAGTATATCTATCGATTTTTACTATAGATCCATCTATCTATATTTATATAACTTTCTATCTACATATCTTATTCACGTGAAAATTCTAACTATTTATGGATAAATATTTTCTGAACCAAAAACTGCGACAAGGGGTCTGACCACAGGACCACCTAGTTTAAATCGGCACTGCCTCTCCAAATCAGGAATATGGCATTGCTGAACCATAACTCTCTATATGTTATCTACCAAATTAGCTTTTAGCAGATGACGTCAGAGGTTTTTTTTTGTCTCAAGGACAGAAAGATTGAGGATCATAATGAAACAAAAGGAATATAAAACTAAAGTAGAATTAGTCAGTTCAGTCGCTCAGTCATGTCCGACTCTTTGTGACCCCTTGAACCACAGCACGCCAGGCTTCCCTGTCCATCACCAACTCCCGGAGTTTACCCAAACTCATGTCCATTGAGATGGTGATGCCATCCAACTATCTCATCCTCGTCCCCTTCTCCTCCTGCCCTCAACCTTTCCCAGCATCAGGGTCTTTTCAAATGAGTCAGCTCTTCGCATCAGGTGGCCAAAGTATTGGAGTTGCAGCTTCAACATCAGTCCTTCCAATGAACACCCAGGACTGATCTCCTTTAGATGGACTGGTTGGATCTCCTTGCAGTCCACAGGACTCCCAAGAGATTTCTTCAACACCACAGTTCAAAAGCATCAATTCTTCTGCGCTCAGCTTTCTTTATAGTCCAACTCTCATGTCCATAAATGACTACTGGAAAAACCATAATCTTGACTAGATGTACGTTTGTTGACAAAGTAGTGTCTCTACTTTTTAATATGCTGCATAAACGCTAAAAGTAAGTGTCTTTTAATTTCATGGCTGCCATCACCATCTGCAGTAATTTTGGAGTCCCCAGAAATAAAGTCAGTCACTGTTTCCACTGTTTTCTCATCTATTTGCCATGAAGTGATGGGACCAGACGCCATGATCTCAGTTTTCTGAATGTTAAGCTTTAAGCCAACTTTTTCACTCTCCTCTTTCACCTTCATCAAGAGGCTCTTAAGTTCTTCTTCACTTTCTGCCATAAGGGTGGTGTCATCTGCATATCTGAGGTTATTGATATTTCTCCACACAATCTTGATTCCAGCCTGTATTTCTTCCAGTCCAGCGTTTCTCATTTTGTACTCTGCATATAAGTTAAATAAGCAGGGTGACAATATAAAGCCTTGACGTATTCCTTTTCCTATTTGGAACCAGTCTGTTGTTCCATGTCTAGTTCTAACTGTTGCTTCCTGACCTGCATACAGGTTTCTCAAGAGGCAGGTCAGGTGGTCTGGTATTTCCATCTCTTGAAGAGTTTTCCACAGTTTATTGTGATCCACACAGTCAAAGGCTTTGGCATAGTCAATAAAGCCGAAATAGATTTTTTTTTCTGGAACTCTCTTGCTTTTTTGATGATCTAGTGGATGTTGGCAATTTGATCTCTGGTTCCTCTGCCTTTTCTAAAACCAGCTTGAACATCTGGAAGTTCATGGTTCATGTATTGGTGAAGCCTGGCTTGGAGAATTTCGAGCATTACTTTACTAGTGTGTGAGATGAGTGCAATTGTGCGGTAGTTTGAGCATTCTTTGGCATTGCCTTTCCTAGGGATTGGAATGAAAACTGACCTTTTCCAGTCCTGTGGCCACTGCTTAGTTTTCCAAATTTGCTGACATATTGACTGCAGCACTTTCACGGCATCATCTTTTAGGATTTGAAATAGCTCCACTGGAATTCCATCACCTCCACTAGCTTTGTTTGTAGTGATGCTTCTTAAGGCCCACTTGACTTCACATTCCAGGATGTCTGGCTCTAGGTGAGTGATCACACCATTGTGATTATCTGGGTCGTGAAGATCTTTTTCGTAGCATTCTGTGTATTCTTGCCACCTCTTCTTAATATCTTCTGCTTCTGTTAGGTCCATACCATTTCTGTGCTTTATTGTGCCCATCTTTGCATGAAATGTTCCCTTGATATCTCTAATTTTCTTGAAGAGATCTCTTTCCCATTCTGTTGTTTTCCTCTTATTTCTTTGCATTGATTAATGACGAAGGTTTTCTTATCTCTCCTTGCTATTCTTTGGAACTCTGCATTCAGATGCTTATATCTTTCCTTTTCTCCTTTGCTTTTCACTTCTCTAAGTAGAATCAGTAGTTTAGTCTTTTTTTTTTTTTTTTTAATTAGTTGGAGGCTAATTACTTCACAACATTTCAGTGGGTTTTGTCATACATTGATATGAATCAGCCATGGATTTACACGTATTCCCAATCCCGATCCCCCCTCCCACCTCCCTCTCCACCCGATTCCTCTGGGTCTTCCCAGTGCACCAGGCCGGAGCACTTGTCTCATGCATCCCACCTGGGTTGGTGATCTGCTTCACCATAGATAGTATACATGCTGTTCTTTTGAAATATCCCACCCTCACATTCTCCCACAGAGTTCAAAAGTCTGTTCTGTATTTCTGTGTCTCTTTTTCTGTTTTGCATATAGGGTTATCGTTACCATCTTTCTAAATTCCATATATATGTGTTAGTATGCTGTAATGTTCTTTATCTTTCTGGCTTACTTCACTCTGTATAAGGGGCTCCAGTTTCATCCATCTCATTAGGACTGGTTCAAATGAATTCTTTTTAACGGTTGAGTAATATGTCTCCAAAGGACTCCTGTGCTGTGCTGCGCTTACTCGCTCAGTTGTGTACAACTCGTTGCGACCCCATGGACTATATCCTACTAGATGCCTCTGTCCATGGGGATTCTCCAGGCAAGAATACTGGAGTGGGTTGTCATACCCTCCTCCAGGTGATCTTCTCAACCCAGGGATAGAACCCAGGGCTCCTGCATTGAAGGCAGATTCTTTGCCATACGAGTCACCAGGCCTTAAGTGTCTTAACAGATTCATTTTGCACATAATACTTTTTCTATAGGCATTTTGAGTATTGGGAGGACCAGGCTAGGAACTGTTCATCATCAAACACAATGAATTCCAATTAGATTTTCCAAATACACTTTTCCAAAAGACAACCCATATTGTGCTCATTTCCTGCCTTAAATATTATTCCTTTTCACTTCCTCCACCTTAAGAAGACATTTTTTAAATCCCACAGCTTCACATAAGCCTTATAGGTAGTCACAAGTAAGGATTTTCAAAGTGTTTTCAGGCAATCCTTAGAGCCTCATGTGCTTCTCATGTTCCAGTCCCATCACGGGACTCTGAGTGGGCACGAATCTGGATCTCAGCCTGTTTTACTCAAAATAGATTCTTTTTGATACATTTCATAAATAATTTGGTTCTTTGGAGACTTTATCTGAAAAAGAAGCATTTTTCTCCTTAAAAAGAAATTCAAATTCTCAAATTCATGAGTTTAAAAATGAATATATTAGCCTCATTCTCTCCCTATGAAGTGTCATAAACATGTCAAATACAGCCTTAGAGGAAGTAGAATGAGTGTTCCATACCTATCTTTAGGGTAGTCACACAATAGCACAAGTCATCTGTATTTCAAAGTCAGAACTCTCTACCACAAATAAACATATATATATATTTAAACCTAATGGAATACCAAATGGTAAATCCCATTCATTTATAAAGTATAACTTTACTATTATCATAACCAGGTTCTTTTCCCACCAAGACACATAAAATATCCTGAGCAAGAAAAATTTTGTATGTTTGTGTAAAACACTAGAGAAGAGGGAGGAGCCAAGATGGCGGAGGAGTAGGACGGGGAGATCACTTTCTCTCCTACAAATTCATCAAAAGAATAACTGAACGCAGAGCAAACTTCGCAAAACAACTTCGGATCGCTAGCTGAGGTAATCAGGCGCCCAGAAAAGCAGCCCATTGTCTTCGAAAGGAGGTAGGACAAAATATAAAAGATAAAAAGTGAGACAAAAGAGCTAAGGACGGAGATCCATCCCGGGAGCTCTTAGGCGGCATTACTTGGGGTAGGGTCCGGCCCGAGTGCCCTGAGGACAATCGGAGGGAACTTCTGTGAGTTGCCAACTTGAACTGTGGGAGACCAAAAGAGAGAGAGTAAATTAACCGGCCCGAACACACTGCCGGCCTTTCGCAGAACAAAGAGACCGAGAGGGTCCAGAAAGGAGCTCACAGGCTGCGGACCGGCCCAGCCCCGCCGGAGGCAGGAGGCAGGGGGGAGGGGAAGGTCGCGGGGAGACACAGGGCGCAGGCAGCCGACCTGCGCGGGCGGGGACTGGGGCTGGGGACGCGGAGGGCGGAAGGCGCGCGCGCCCGACTGGCGCCAGCGGAAACTGAGACTGGGTCCGCGGAAGGGAGTGGGCGCGCCACACCTGGGTAGAGTGCGCCCACAAGCCCCTGGCTGCCTGGACCGCTCTGACGGGGAAGGCACAGAGAGCAGGCGCAGCTTTTCCTTCCGCGCTTTTGTGGAACACCCGAGGGCTGGAACCTCGCGCAGTGCGGGGCGCGCTCCATATAGAACAGCCGGGAGCCTGAGTAGCAAAGACGGAGAAAGCAGCGTCAGCCCCTCCCGGCAGCCCCAGCCCATCCCCGCGGCGCAAGCCCGTACCCATAGCGCCAGCCACTCCCGGCAGCGCAAGCCCCTCCCTGCCCTGCAGAGCGACGGAACTAGCTACCTGAATAAGAGTCCACCTCCGCCCGCCTGTGTCAGGACGGAAATGAGGCTCTGAAGAGACCGGCAAACAGAAGCCAAATAAACAAAGGGAACCGCTTCAGAAGGGACTGGTGCAACAGATTAAAATCCCTTTAGGAAACACTGACTACACCGGAGGGGCCTGTAGATATCGAGAAGCGTAAGCTGGAACGAGGAGCTATCTGAAACTGAGCCGAACCCACACTGACCGCAACAGCTCCAGAGAAACTCCTAGATATAATTTTACTTTTTTCTCTTTTTTTTTTTTTCAATTTTTTTTTCTTTTTTTTCTTCTTTCTTTCTTCTATTTTCCTTTAAAATCCCCTATTACTCCCCCATTACTCCTTAACTTTCATTTCCACAGACTTTTACGATTTTTTTAATTAGGGGGGAAAAAAAAAATTTTTTTTTCTTTTTTCTTTTTTTTTTTTTCTTTTTTTTCTTTTTCTTTCTTTTTTTTTCTTTTTTTCTTTCCTTTTTCTCTTCTATTTTCTATTTTTCTTTTTCTCTTATTTCTTTTAAAGTCCTCTAGTACTCCTCTACTACTCCTTAATTTTCATTTTCAATACACTATAACCTTACAAAAAAAAAAAAAAGAACAGAAGCCCTATTTTTAAACCAAAGATTATTCTCTCCCAATCTTGACTCTCTGTTTTCTACCTCAGAACACCTCTATTTCCTCCTTTCCCCTTCTCTTCCCAATTCAATTCTGTGAATCCTTGTAGGTGACTGGGCTACGGAGAACACTCTGGGAACAGACAGCTGCGTAGATCTGTCTCTCTCCTCTTGAGTCCCCCTTTTTCTCCTCCTGTTCATCTCTATCTCCCTCCTCCCTCTCCTCTTCTTCATGTAACTCTGTGAACCTCTCTGGGTGTCCCTAACGGGGGAGAATCTTTTAACCATTAACCTAGAAGTTTTCTTATCAGGGCTGTATAGTTGGAGAAGTCCTGAGACTACAGGAAGAATAAAACTGAAATCCAGAGGCAGGAGACTTAAGCCCAAAACCTGAGAACACCAGAAAACTCCTGACTACATGGAACTTTAAGTAATAAGTGACCGTCCAAAAGCCTCCATACCTACACTGAAACCAACCACCACCCAAGAGCCAATAAGTTTTAGAGCAAGACATACCACGCAAATTCTCCAGCAACGCAGGAACATAGCCCTGAACATCAACATACAGGCTGCCCAAGGACACACCTAACACATAGACCCATCTCAAAACTCATTACTGGGCACTCCATTGCTCTCCAAAGAAAAGAAATCAAGTTCCATGCACCAGAACACTGACGCAAGCTCCCCTAACCAGGAAATCTTGACAAGCCAATCGTCTAACCCCACCCACTGGGTTAATCCTCCACAATAAAAAGGAACCACAGACCTCCAGAATACAGAAAGCCCACTCCAGATACAGCAATCTAAACAAGATGAAAAGGCAAAGAAATACCCAACAGGTAAAGGAACATGAAAAATGCCCACCAAGTCAAACAAAAGAGGAGGAGATAGGGAATCTACCTGAAAAAGAATGTAGAATAATGATAATAAAAATGATCCAAAATCTTGAAAACAAAATGGAGTTACAGATAAATAGCCTGGAGACAAAGATTGAAAAGATTCAAGAACTGTTTAATAAAGACCTAGAAGAAATAAAAAAGAGTCAATTAAAAATGAACAATGCAATGAATGAGATCAAAAAGACTTTGGAGGGAACCAAGAGTAGAATAACGGAGGCAGAAGATAGGATAAGTGAGGTAGAAGATAAAATGGTGGAAATAAATGAAGCAGAGAGGAAAAAAGAAAAAAGGATCAAAAGAAATGAGGACAACCTCAGGGACCTCTGGGACACTGTGAAACGCCCCAACATTCGAATCACAGGAGTCCCAGAAGAAGAAGACAAAAAGAAAGGCCATGAGAAAATACTCGAGGAGATAATAGCTGAAAACTTCCCTAAAATGGGGAAGGAAATAGCCACCCAAATCCAAGAAACCCAGAGAGTCCCAAACAGGATAAACCCAAGGCGAAACACCCCAAGACACATATTAATCAAATTCACAAAGATCAAACACAAAGAACAAATATTAAAAGCAGCAAGGGAAAAACAACAAATAACACACAAAGGGATTCCCATAAGGATAACAGCTGATCTATCAATAGAAACCCTCCAGGCCAGAAGGGAATGGCAGGACGTCCTGAAGTATGAAAGGAATAACCTACACCTAGATTACTGTATCCAGCAAGGATTCTCATTCAGATATGAAGGAGAATTCAAAAGCTTTACAGATAACAAGCTGAGAAGATTCAGCACCACCAACCAGCTTTCTTCAAACAAATGCTAAAGGATCTTCCTCCTAGACAGGAAAATGCGAAAGGTTGTATAAACGGAACCAAACAACAAAGTAAATGCAATGGGACCACCTATCAATAATTACCTTAAATGTAAATGGGTGGAATGCCCCAACCAAAAGACAAAGATTGGCTGAATGGATACAAAAACAAGACCCCCATATATGCTGTCTACAAGAGACCCACCTCAAAACAAGAGACACATACAGACTAAAAGTGAAGGGCTGGAAAAAAATATTTCATGCAAACGGAGACCAAAAGAAAGCAGGAGTCGCAATACTCATATCAGATAAAATAGACTTTCAAATAAAGGCTGTGAAAAGAGACAAAGAAGGACACTACATAATGATCAAAGGATCAATCCAAGAAGAAGATATAACAATTATAAATATATATGCACCCAACATAGGAGCACCGCAATATGTACGGCAAACGCTAACGAGTATGAAAGAGGAAATTAATAGTAACACAATAATAGTGGGAGACTTTAATACCCCACTCACAACTATGGATAGATCAACTAAACAGAAAATTAACAAGGAAACACAAACCTTAAATGACACAATGGACCAGCTAGACCTAATTGATATCTATAGGACATTTCACCCCAAAACAATCAACTTCACCTTTTTCTCAAGTGCACACGGAACCTTCTCCAGAATAGATCACATCCTGGGCCATAAATCTAGTCTTGGAAAATTCAAAAAAATTGAAATCATTCCAGTCATCTTTTCTGACCACAGTGCAGTAAGATTAGATCTCAATTACAGGGAAAAAAATTGTTAAAAATTCAAACATATGGAGGCTAAATAACACGCTTCTGAATAACCAACAAATCATAGAAGAAATCAAAAAAGAAATCAAAATATGTATAGAAATGAATGAAAATGAAAACACAACAACCCAAAACCTATGGGACACTGTAAAAGCAGTGCTAAGGGGAAGGTTCATAGCATTACAGGCTTACATCAAGAAACAAGAAAAAAACCAAATAAATAACCTAACTCTTCACCTAAAGCAATTAGAGAAGGAAGAAATGAAGAACCCCAGAGTTAGCAGAAGGAAAGAAATCTTAAAAATCAGGGCAGAAATAAATGCAATAGAAATTAAAGAGACCATAGCAAAAATCAACAAAGCTAAAAGTTGGTTTTTTGAAAAAAAAAAAAAAAATTGACAAACCATTAGCAAGACTCATTAAGAAACAAAGAGAGAAGAACCAAATTAACAAAATTAGAAATGAAAATGGAGAGATCACAACAGACAACACTGAAATACAAAGGATCATAAGAGACTACTACCAGCAGCTCTATGCCAATAAAATGGACAACTTGGATGAAATGGACAAATTCTTAGAAAAGTATAACTTTCCAAAACTGAACCAGGAAGAAATAGAAGATCTTAACAGACCCATCACAAGCAAGGAAATTGAAACTGTCATCAAAAATCTTCCAGCAAACAAAAGCCCAGGACCAGATGGCTTCACAGCTGAATTCTACCAAAAATTTAGAGAAGAGCTAACACCTATCTTACTCAAACTCTTCCAGAAAATTGCAGATGAAGGTAAACTTCCAAACTCATTCTATGAGGCCACCATCACCCTAATTCCAAAACCAGACAAAGATGCACAAAAAAAGAAAAAAACTACAGGCCAATATCACTGATGAACATAGATGCAAAAATCCTTAACAAAATTCTAGCAAACAGAATCCAACAACATATTAAAAAAATATTACACCATGACCAAGTGGGGCTTATCCCAGGGAATGCAAGATTCTTTAATATCTGCAAATCAATCAATGTAATACACCACATTAACAAATGGAAAGATAAAAACCATATGATTATCTCAATAGATGCAGAGAAAGCCTTTGACAAAATTCAACACTCATTTATGATTAAAACTCTCCAAAAAGCAGGAATAGAAGGAACATACCTCAACATAATAAAAGCTATATATGACAAACCCACAGCAAGCATCACCCTCAATGGTGAAAATTGAAAGCATTTCCCCTGAAATCAGGAACAAGACAAGGGTGCCCACTCTCACCACTACTATTCAACATAGTGTTGGAAGTTCTGGCCACAGCAATCAGAGCAGAAAAAGAAGTAAAAGGAATCCAGATAGGAAAAGAAGAAATAAAACTCTCACTGTTTGCAGATGACATGATCCTCTATATAGAAAACCCTAAAGACTCTACCAGAAAACTAGAGCTAATCAATGAATATAGTAAAGTTGCAGGATATAAAATTAACACACAGAAATCCCTTGCATTCCTATATACTAACAATGAAAAAACAGAGAAATTAAAGAAACAATACCATTCACCATTGCAACAAAAAGAATAAAATACTTAGGAGTATATCTACCTAAAGAAACAAAAGACCTATACATAGAAAACTATAAAACACTGATGAAAGAAATCAAAGAGGACACAAACAGATGGAGAAACATACCGTGTTCATGGATTGGAAGAATCAATATTGTCAAAATGGCTATTCTACCCAAAGCAATCTATAGATTCAATGCAATCCCTATCAAGCTACCAACGGTATTTTTCACAGTACTAGAACAAATAATTTCACAATTTGTATGGAAATAAAAAAAAAAAAAAAACCTTGAATAGCCAAAGTAATCTTGAGAAAGAAGAATGGAACTGGAGGAATCAACCTGCCTGACTTCAGACTCTACTACAAAGCCACAGTCATCAAGACAGTATGGTACTGGCACAAAGACAGAAATATAGATCAATGGAACAGAATAGAAAGCCCAGAGAAAAATCCACGAACCTATGGGCACCTTATCTTCTACAAAGGAGGCAAGAATATACAATGGAAAAAAACAACCTCTTTAACAAGTGGTGCTGGGAAAACTGGTCAACCACTTGAAAAAGAATGAAACTAGAACACTTTCTAACACCATACACAAAAAATAAACTCAAAATGGATTAAAGATCTAAATGTAAGACCAGAAACTATAAAACTCCTAGAGGAGAACATAGGCAAAACACTCTCCGACATAAATCACAGCAAGATCCTCTATGACCCACCTCCCAGAATATTGGAAATAAAAGCAAAACTAAACAAATGGGACCTAATGAAACTTAAAAGCTTTTGCACTACAAAGGAAACTATAAGTAAGGTGAAAGACAGCCCTCAGATTGGGAGAAAATAATAGCAAATGAAGAAACAGACAAAGGATTAATCTCAAAAATATACAAGCAACTCCTGCAGCTCAATTCCAGAAAAATAAATGACCCAATCAAAAAATGGGCCAAAGAACTAAACAGACATTTCTCCAAAGAAGACATACAGATGGCTAACAAACACATGAAAAGATGCTCAACATCACTCATTATCAGAGAAATGCAAATCAAAACCACAATGAGGTACCATTACACGCCAGTCAGGATGGCTGCTATCCAAAAGTCTACAAGCAATAAATGCTGGAGAGGGTGTGGAGAAAAGGGAACCCTCTTACACTGTTGGTGGGAATGCAAACTAGTACAGCCACTATGGAAAACAGTGTGGAGATTCTTAAAAAACTGGAAATAGAACTGCCATATGACCCAGCAATCCCACTTCTGGGCATACACACTGAGGAAACCAGATCTGAAAGAGACACGTGCACCCCAATGTTCATCGCAGCACTGTTTATAATAGCCAGGACATGGAAGCAACCTAGATGCCCATCAGCAGATGAATGGATAAGGAAGCTGTGGTACATATACACCATGGAATATTACTCAGCCATTAAAAAGAATTCATTTGAATCAGTTCTAATGAGATGGATGAAACTGGAGCCCATATACAGAGTGAAGTAAGCCAGAAAGATAAAGAACATTACAGCATACTAACACATATATATGGAATTTAGAAAGATGGTAATGATAACCCTATATGCAAAACAGAAAAAGAGACACAGAAATACAGAACAGACTTTTGAACTCTGTGGGAGAAGGTGAGGGTGGGATGTTTCGAAAGAAGAGCATGTATATTACCTATGGTGAAACAGATCACCAGCCCAGGTGGGATGCATGAGACAAGTGCTCGGGCCTGGTGTACTGGGAAGACCCAGAGGAATCGGGTGGAGAGGGAGGTGGGAGGGGGGATGGGGATGGGGAATGCGTGTAACTCTATGACTGATTCATGTCAATGTATGACAAAACCCAGTGAAACGTTGTGAAGTAATTAGCCTCCAACTAATAAAAAATTTAAAAAAAATTAAAAATAAATAAGTAAATAAAAATATAATACAAAGTAAAACCAAAAAATAAATAAATAAATAAATAATTACAACTGGACTATATGATGATCTTTTACTTTTATCTAGTTTGTTTCACTTTTTCTATTTCATATTCAGTGCTCCCATTTCACTTAGTTTATGTTCTCCAGTTTTCCCATCTTTTCTTTATGTTTTCTCTCAAGCCTTTATCAAGTGTAGTATAAAGCTTTTGTATACATATATATAAATATGTATAATATATATTTTAGAAAACTTATGAATTTTTGCCTGACTGAAAAAATATGACATTTTGATTGCACTTGTTTGCCTTAGTATGAATAGAATGGTAGGTTTATAATTTACAAACTAGATATGCAACAAGTAACAAAGGTTTACTGTATAACATGGGGAACTATAGTCAATATCTTGTCATAACCTATGACAAAAAATAATTTCAGAAATAATATATATGTGTATTTGTATCGCTGAATCACCTTACTTCACACCTGAAACATTATTTAAGTTAACTACACATCAATAAGATATATATATTTTTAAAAATGAACAGAACAGTGGTCCCTCCCAAAAAAAAAAAAATAAAAGATTGTATGGCACTAGTGGTAAAGAACCTGCCTGCCAATGCAAGAGACAGAAGAGATGCTGGTTCCATCCCTGGGTCAGGAAGATCCCTTGGAAACGAAAATGGCAACCCACTCCAGTTTTCTTGCCTGGAAAAATTCTATGGACAGAGGAGCCTGGCGGGCTTCATACAGTCCATGGGGTTGCAAAGAGTCAAACATGACTGAAGCAACTTACCACTGAAATTACAAAGCGTAGAGAGGGGAACCCTCCACTGCTCACAATGGTTCATCACAACACCCAGAGGAGGACAGGAAAGGAAATGGGTAAGGAAATAGTCAGGTAACCTGTCCTTACTGGGGTAACTGCCATTGTACATTTCTATCTTGAGCCTGAGGGGACAGCACAGGATTAGGAAACTTGATTCCAGTCATTTATATTCCAAACATTCTTTGGTGCCGCTTCAGTAGTAATGAAACTGGTATTTCAATATCCAGATATAGGTTTCATGCATCTCTCTCTCAATCAGCTATGAATTTGAGGGGATGAGTAGACAAGCATTATCTTCTGAACTTATCAAAGTAGCTTACTTGCACTCTCTGTTGATGCCCTTAACAGAAAGGACTGCAGGAGGTTGCTTTTGGGTCTAACCTCACTTTCCCCAGCAGGCACTTCATTTCATCACAGGCCTTGAAATTCACTCAAGATGGGAAAGAGCTTTTCCTCAACTTGTTTTCTTTGACTGATTTTGGCAGTCTTATTCTATGTTCTGGGAAGTTGGACAAGTAAAATAAAGTTACTTAACTAAAATGATATCTTGGTTTTGCCTACTATTTTTAGTAACATTGTTGGTTGTCGACTCACAGGCACCAAGAAAGGCTAAATATCCAACAACAAACTTTGTCTGCCCTAGAAGGACAGAGATGGTGCCTGACTTCTATATTCTACCTCTGATGCCTCTACTTAGGAGGCAGTGAGATATTTATTGAAGAAATGAAATAAAGGACTGTTATTAGGCATTCCTGGGCCAGTCAGTGGTAGGAATGTACTACTAGTTCTTATCAGTTAAGTCTTGTAATGTGGATAAGATCAGAGTCTACACATTCTACCTGGTTCTATTTTTCCCTGAGGAGGCATTCCCAGAGGATGAAGCCAGAAACATGTCATCACCTGTTACAGGAAAGTGAAGTGTTAGTCGCTCAGTTGTGTCCAACTCTTTGTGACCCCGTGGATTGTAGCCTGCAAGGTTCCTCTCTCCATGGGATTCTCCAGGCAAGAATACTGGAGTGGGTTGCCATTTCCTTCTCCAGGGGATCTTCCCGACCCAGGGCTCGAACCTGGGTCTCCCACATTGCAGGCAGATTCTTGAACATCTGAGTCACTAGGGAAGCTACAGGACTTGACCTCAAATCCCACCATAGTCTCCTGAAGAGATGAGGTGGATGACATTTAAATATAAAGACTATTTCTGCCTAGAAAGAAGTCAGTTACATCCCCACTGATCCCTTCTGTTTCAGCTTGGTACTCTAAGGAAAATAGTTTGGGGCTTTTTCCTGAGGGAGAGGGGGTTATAGGGGGAGACAGAAGATAGTATTTTTTTTTTTCGCCAAATGGGAGCCAACCCATGAACTATCTTATAGTACCAACTCCAGGGGAGAAAAAAATCAAAAGTGGACTGTGATGGTTAATTTTATGTGTCACCTTGACTGGGTCACAGGATACCCAGATATTTGGTTAAACATTATCCGGGGTATGTCTGTGAGGATGTTTTTGGATGAGATGAACATTTCAATCAGTAGATGGGGTAAAGCAGATTGCCTTCCCCAGTGTTGGCAGGCCTTATCCAACCTGTTGAAGGTCTGAATAGAACACATTCTGAGGAAGGGAGAATTTACTCTTTGATCTGAGACATTGGTCTTCTGCCCCCAAATTTAGGCTGAAACTGAGACCACCAGCTCCCCGGCTCTTCAGCTTGCAAATCTTGGGATCTCCGAGTCTCCATAATCAAATGAGATAATTTCTTAATATCTTGTCTATTTATAACTATATTTATGTGTTTATCTACATCGATAGGTTGATGGACCTCTCACTGGTTCTACTTTTCTGGAGAACCCTGAGGACTCCAAAGAGAATATTTCATAACAATGCAAATTTTTAAAATATTTTCAATAATTACAAGAAAAGCACCACTCTCCAGAACTATGGCTAGTTTATATAGATGTTCTTGACCCAGACCAAAGTCCCTGGTCCCTAAAAAGTTGACAGTTATTATTCTAGCAATTGAAGTGTTAATTAAAGTCTACCACTTAGCCTTAGAAGAAATCTGAAATAAACTAAACATTAACTCTATTCTGGAGAATAATACATTTCTTCCGATGACTGATTCAGCCCCAAATTTTCTTAGGAGCTTTGTCCAGAATCTTTACTAGGAGAACTAATTGTCAAATTCTCTGTAGTAAGAGGATTTGTGACAGGTATGCTGCTGCTGCTGCTAAGTCGCTTCAGTCGTGTCCGACTCTTCTCGACCCCATGGACTGCAGCCCACCAGGCTCCCCCGTCCCTGGGATTCTCCAGGCAAGAACACTGAAGTGGGTTGTCATTTCCTTCTCCAATGCATGAAAGTGAAAAGTGAAAGTGAAGTCGCTCAGTCGTGTCCGACTCTTCTCAACCCCATGGACTGCAGCCCACCAGGCTCCTCCATCCATGGGATTTTCCAGGCAAGAGTACTGGATTGGGTTGCCATGGCCTTCCCCATGTGACAGGTGTACTGTTCAGGAAAAGAAAGGTCATTTATAAGGAGCTTCCAATTCAAAGTGGATTCTGAAATTGAGGTTGTAATTCTTAGGAGTTGCCAGAGCACAGAGAACAGAAGGAAAATATCTATCTACACAATGGAGGTTAAAAGGAAAAGTGGGAAATATCAGGGCCATGAGAGAGATTTCCTAAGCTTAGCTTTGCTCTTATGGGATAATTGCATCTCTGTATGAATAGAAATAAAAGGGAGAAGCTAAAGAATTAAAAATAAAATTAGATGTTATATGCCATCCTGGGTGGAAGGAAGGTTTGGGGGAGAATGGATATATGTATATGTATGGCTGCGGAGAAGCCAATGGCAACCCATTCCAGTACTCTTGCCTGGAAGAGTAAATTTTTAAAATATTTTAAAAGAAGGGATCAGTGGGGATGTAACTGACCTCTCTGTACTACCAGGATGGAGGAGCCTGGTAGGCTGCAGTCCGTGGGGTCGAGAAGAGTCGGACACGACTGAGCGACTTCACTTTCACTTTTCACTTTCATGCATTGGAGAAGGAAATGGCAACCCACTCCAGTGTTCTTGCCTGGAGAATCCCAGGGACAGGGGAGCCTGGGGGGCTGCCGTCTATGGGGTCGCACAGAGTCGGACAGGACTGAAGCGATTTAGCAGCGAGCAGCAGCAGCGTATGTGTGGCTGAGTCCCTTCACTGTTCACTTGAAACTGTCACAACAATGTTAATCAGCTATACCCCAACGCAAAATGCTTTTGGTGTTAAAAATTTTAAAAATAGCAAAAAAGAAATAAAAGAAATAAAAATAAAATTAGATTAAAAGAAATAAAAGTATAAAATTAGATTTTAAAATCTAACTAAAAGATCTGCAATGGAAAAAAGACATGAGGCTTGAAAAAAAAAAAGGTAGAAATAGTAAGTGTACAAGTATCAAGAATTATTCTTGAAGTTTGCATTCCATGTTTTTTTTAAAAAAACAAAAACAAAAAAACCCTCTGAGCTCTTACCAACCAGCTGCTACAGAAACACTTGGTATTTTTTTTTTTCATATATATAAAACTCTAGACTCTATCCACATCTGCTGAATCAAAACATCTGAGTATTACCCAGGAATATGTATTTTGAACAAGCCATAGGTGGTGTTTATATAGTTTAAAATTTGAAAGTGAATAATGTTGGTCACTCCATCATGTCTGACTCTTTGCAACCTCATGGCCTGCAGCCCCACCAGGTTCCTCTGTCCATGGAATTCTCCAGGCAAGAACACCGGATTGAATAGTTGTTCCCTTTGCCAGGGGATCTTCCTCACCCAGGGATTGAACCCACGTCTCCTACATTGAAGGCAGATTCTTTACCCTCTGAACTACCAGAAAAGCCCTTAAAATCTGAGAACCCCTGATATTATTGCATCTTGACTTACTCTAATATGCTCCAGTTTCTGATCTGTTCATGCTAATGCTTTTAATCTAGGAGCATATTTTTAATAAACTGTGGAACTTTAAAAATTCAATATTCCTGCATATAAAGCCTTTCTAGTCCACATTTAAAGCAGTGCGTTCATTGCCAGAAAAGAAGCAACAACTCTACAGAAGCCGATCCCCCTCCTGGTTGCTCTTTATTACACCCTTTGATGGGTTTGGCTCTAGCTTAAGACTTAGTTTAGTAACCCTCACGCTCACTCAGCTTTAATGATCAGCATCCATATGAGTCCTGGACAAGCTCAATGGGGAACTGTCCTTTGAAAACTGGAGAAATCTTTCTTGTAAGTGTGTACTGTTTTCTGCAATGGATAGTAGCAGAAAGGACTCATTTTAAAGAAAGATACATGAACCTGTGCAAAGGTTCAGCGATCTGCCTCTACCACTGATGTCTTCTGGGACCACAGGCAGCCATTTTATTCTCTGACCATTCTTAATTTGAAAAAGTGGAGGGTTGGCCTTAAGAACTGTTAAGAGCCCTTCCAATATCAACAAAAAAATCTTTTTTCTGTAAAAGTTAAAAATTGATTTAATTTACACCTATTTTTTCTGGTAGAAAAGAAGTAATTCTCATATATTTCAAAGTTAAAACTCAGCACAGAGAATACAAGTGTTTAGCCCATATTTAAAATTGAGACCTGCAAAGCATTTTGATGCCTTAGAGGAAGTTTCGGATTCCAAACACTTCCATAGTATAAATGCAGATCTATGCCTTTTGCGAGATGCGAGAAACTGCCAAGATTACAATCTGTGCAAAAACAAATTGCGAAAACAGCATTTGACAAGCAATTTCCTTTCTATAAGTGAGCCTTCACCTTAACTACTTTTACTTAAAAAACATCTTAAAGAACACCCATTGCAATATTACTGCCTATATAAATTATGAACAACACCTTGACCCCTTTACACTACATATTTTTAAAGAACCTAGATTTTATATTCCAAACATCTCACAGATTCTTTTGCCAAAGTCATTTTAGGAACTCTATGATACCCTATGCCACAATCTATATGCCACAGTACTATAAAAACCCTCATCAGAACATCATTCATTCTTGTGCCATAACCCCAACAAGGCATTATAAAAACATGGATAGGAGGAGGATCTGGAATTATCCTAGGTGATAATATTAGCATTTTAGATTTCATTCATTATCAAGAATTACCCAAGATTTCACCCAAATTCTATAGAAGGCAACTTAAATCTTGAATTCTTTTCACTGTAAGCTGGAAAATTCACTGTGGGACGAAGACCAAAAAGGCCATCCATCCTGAAAGCAAGAAAACACTGAGTTTCCATTGAAAGCCTCTCTTTCTTAAGTTTAAAAAATGATGACATTTGTATGAACTCCTATAAATCATAGAATTCCAGACTAATTTAAACCTAAATCATTATTATGCTTTCTTAAAAAAATTTGTTTCAAACTAAACCTTTCTGTCTCTAAAAAAGTCTGCAGTAGCAGATCTAGGGCTCTGTAATCATTTCTCCTAGTACAACTGACTTCATTCACCCTCTCTTGTCTCTGTAAACCTCCTTAAGGAAAGTGGGAGCAGGAGCAATAATCAAGCCCATTACAGCTGCCTCATTAACATCTCAAGTCATTATCCAGAGAGTACAGAATTATGGAAACCTTCCATCTTAGATTGTGAAGGGACTTGGGTTTTAATTGACACCTGTGCGTATTTCAATAAAGTAAACAACTTCAGATTAGTCAATGCCAAGGTTCAGATTGTACAGGTAGATGGGATTTACTGTGTCCATGTGTCATCCATCTAGCAGTCACTCTTTCTGTCAACTCTGCCTGTGTGTGGCCAGTGTGCAACAGGTCATAGGCCCAAAGAGGAGGACACAAGGGAAACATAATGGTTACTGTACCATGATTACAAGTCATACTTGGTCTTTATTCTGCATTGGAAGAGAGGTAGTTTAGGGAGGCAAGTATCACATATGACTTCAAAGGATGCAAGTTCAAATTCCTGCTCTGCAACTTAGTGACCATATGACTTTGAGATGATCATTTACTTTCCCTGAAATTATTTCCCCATCTGTTAAAATTGGGCATGCTGGCAGAAGCACAGACACATAGATCAATGGATCAGAATGGAGAGTTCAAAACTAGATCCATACAAACGCAGCCAACTGGTCTCTGACAAGGGAGCAAAAGCAACTCAGTGGAGGAAGGACAGTCATTGTCTTTTCAAGCAATGATGCTGGAACAACTGGACATCCACAGGCAGAAAAGTAAACCTAGACACATTCTTTACACATTACAGAAGTTTAACTCAAACTAGATCACATACCTAAGTATAAAATGCAAAACTCCAAAACTTCCAGAAGAAAACAAAGAAGAAAAATATATATGACCTTGCCGTTTTTTGTTTTTTTTTTTTTAACTTTTTATTTTGTATTGGAGTTTCCCTCATAGCTCAGTCAGTAAAGAATCTGCCTGCAATGCAGGAGACCTGGGTTTGATTCCTGGGTCAGGAAGATCCCCTAGAGAAGGAAATGGCAACCCACTCCAATATTCTCGCCTGGAAAATCCCATGGAGAGAGGAGCCTGGTAGGCTACAATCCATGGGGTCACAAGAGTTGGACACGACTTAGCAACTAAACCACCACCATAGCCAATTAATAATGCTGCAATAGTTTCAGACGAACAGCAAAGGGACTCAGCCATACATATACACATATCCATTCTCTCCCAAACTCCCCTCCCATCCAGGCTGCCACCTATTATTGAGCAGAGATCCATGTGATCTACAGTAGGTCCTTGTTGGTTATCCAGTTTAGACAAAGCAGTGTGTACATGTCTATCCAAAATTCCCTAACTTTTGATAATTCAACATTGAAAGCATGATCAATCCATGGGGGAAAAAAGTTAAATGTGACTTTACTAAAATTAAAGACTTCTGCTCTGCAAAAGACACTGTCAAGAGACCGAAAAGACAAACCATACACTGGTAGAAAATATTAACCAAAAACATCTCTAATGAAAAGACAAACCATACACTGGTAGAAAATATTAACCAAAAACATCTCTAATGAAAAGACTTATCTAAAATAAAAAATTGGACATAATAAAATTTAACTTGCATTGATGTTAGATGAGGTTCTAATTGTGAAAGTTCTCTACATACAATTGGAATTTAAAAGATTTATTTAATCCAAAAGCACATTTAAAAGGTTATATTGCAAATAGATATTTAATTTTCTAAGTGCTTCATACACAGGCTCATAAGAAACACTTCCTGGTAATAACATCTGTGAATTTTATTTCGTTGTCTCACTCAGCTTGCCATTAATTCTTAAAGCAGGAAACAACCGCAAAGAATTCCCGATTTACCACATGTCTGATCCTGTATCTAAGAGAAAATTGATAATGATTCACACTTTCTGGGAAAGAGAAAATGACCATTATAAATGCTTATGAAAAAGATGTTTAAGATTATACACAAAAAGCATTCCTTGAATCTAGGAACATAGCAAATTGTTTCACAACGTCAAGAAATTTAAATTGCACAATCTTTATATTAAAAATATTCAGTATGTTAACATCTTTTAGTCTCTAAGTAGTAAGCTTTATTCTTATTATTTTGTTAATATCTTATTTTTTATAGTAAGATGGGTTTCAAAGTGTTCTGTTTCATTGATTTCAATTAACACAAGCTGATTGATTGATGTGAAGGAGCCTAATCTACTCAGTTACATCCTTCCCTAAACACCAATCACTGATTCAGTTAGAATCAGCCCTGGGCAGATTGGAGCCCTACTTTTTAATATGCCTTTGCTCTCTCCCCGGCTGAAGCATGGTTTCAATGACTATAATAAATTTGTCTCACATTTTGTCAAAAACCTCCAGGCAGAGTCCAGGAGACAACTAAACCCAGATAGGTTTATAAAAGAAGAAATCATGGGACTTCCCCGATGGTCCAGTGGCTAAGATTCTGTGTGTCCCACTGCAGGGAACCTGGGTGGATCCCTGGTCAGGGAACTAGATCACATGTGCCAACTAAGACCCGGTACAGCCAAATAAACAAATATTTTTAGAAAGAAGAAATTATGGACCCGGATCATGAGAGGGAAACTGAAAACAGGTATCTAAAACAATGGAGTAACAATAGGAAACCACTCAAAACAAGGCTATTGCATTGAATATACACTGTATCTACTGAGGCTACACAGACTTGAATAGTGTCAACCAGAAAAATTAGAAGAGCTTGTCTGGGGTTATAAGAATTTGCAATTTGGGTGACAGATTCAGGTAAACTCAAAAGAGTATCCCAGAGAAGAACAGAGGGACTTATACAGGCAAATGCCATGAGGCTGTACTCTTGACACAAGAAAAGAAATACTTGTCCATATTATGGGATAGGCTATCATGAGGTATTGAGGGCAAGGGTCCCATCAGGTTCTCAGGTTTCTAGAACACTGTGAAGATGTTCTGGATGCCTGTGTTATGACAATTCATGGCCAAAAGGTCAGATTTCATCCAAGCTGAGAAGTGCATCAGTCACACTTCCCCATGGCCTCCCAGCTCCATTTAAGAGAACTGTCTTAGCAATATCAACTCCATTTTTATTTTCCTTTCAGGATAGGAAACGTGTTAAGAAACCATCTGGTGGCAGCTGGCGACACTGGAGTTCAGGTCTTAAAGCAATAAAGGATATGGAGGATGACTTGGCAGATGGTACTAGGTGGGCAAGAGGCAGGAAAGAAGTTAACACAAGCAATGACCAAGTGCTTACACACCCTACAGCTAAAACAGAAAGTCTATTTCAGCACACAAAGAGGGAAGGGGATGGAAAGAAAGGAGCCAGTAAGCTGATGAGGGCACAACAGAGCTTGCTCACCCTGTGCTTCATCTCAAGCAACACAACCTGACCTTTCTCATCGTTAGAGATCTCTAATGCCCCTGTCTGCTGCAGCATTTGCTAAATCTAGAACCCTTCCTTGAAAAATTTTAGGATCACCTGCTTCTCATCCAGCAGCTGTAAGAAAAACTCTGAACATGTTAGCAGCTGAAACTGAGAAAAGCAGGGGTTGAAAGTGACCGCCTTGAATCAAGGTTGATCCCAAAGTAGTCTGAAATTTATACTAAGGATGTATACCTGCTCATCCTTTACCTAAAGTTGCCCACATGGATTGAAGTAATAGTGTCTATTCTGGAAAAGATCTCAGGTGGGAATTTGTCTCTTTGTGCTCTGATGAGCATTCTAGATCTGGATCCTGGGTGGATTTATTCTTTCCTCTTCCTCTAGTTCCTCCCAGTCACGATACTGTCCAGCAGAGGAGATGAAGTTTAAACAGTGCTTTCTTTCCCACCAGATGACTGTAGGAACTGAACATGCTCTAAATATAATCAGCCTCTCACCCAGCTCCAGGAGGAAAGAGTTCTGTTAGATCTGGCTACATCACACCATAAGAAGAGCATCCTCCATATGCTGAAGTGCCATAACCTGTCAGCTGCTGCTAGCTTTTGCACTGCAGACTTTTCAGTGTAACTGCATGTAACACTTTATTTATAGTAATGAAAAAGTACTTAAAATCCAATTCCGTAGTTGGAAATTGCCTCTCTCTAAACAGATGTCGAATAATTAAAAAGAAATCTCTTTTTCTTTGGCATTATCAGCATGATCTATTTCAATATCCTCCAAGCAGTTCCTCTGTTAAACAGTTCGCCTATATTAGGTATGTTAGCCTAATACACCTTTCGTGTGGCTTAATGGGAAACTGAAATGTAGTTCCCATGCATTTGTCTTTCTTTTTATGATCCAAATAATTTATTCATGAACAATATGTTTCTATAAATTTCCTTTGTCAAGAAGTGGTTTTGTTGAGCAAAATTCCTTGTTGAGAACATCCCTTGAGGTGTTTACTGGTAGGCAGAGGATAAAAGGACTGTATTTTCAGTGTAGGTAAGAAAAGTGTGGCTTTATGAATCTATATTGTTTACTGACTGCATCAAGCTTTGCATAATACATAAATAAAAGAATTACAACTTGGAAATCCATCATACCTGAGAAATCCCTGATCAACAACCATTCATTGAGAGCAACTAGGAATAGCATATATAATGGAAACATCCTTCATTCATCCTTCATGTTATTATTACCCTTAACTATTTCCTTCTGAAGCAACCCCTAGCTTATCAATATATTGATAGAAATCTTTCTCTTTGAAAATGGAATGATTGCTACACCCTAAGACCTAACATCACACATGAATCTACCAATTACAAATGAGACTATTTTTGCACAAAGGAAAATTCTTGTTCTACTTTGCAGTTTAAAAAAATCAATTGCTCTAAGTTTGAACTCCTGGGGTTATAAAAACATCTTTGAAAATGTATATTAATAACTTCAGTGTTATATCAATGTATTTTTTCAACCTCTAATGTAACTAGCAAAATTGAAAACATTTTAGTAATAAAAGCAGTGGATGAGCCATATCATTTACATCATATCTCCCCAGCCCAGGAGGAAGTCTAGTAAGAGAGGGGGTGAGTGACTTAGGTAAGGTCACATGGCAAGTGGCCAGCACCATCTCCCTCCCCACCCATGAGTTTCCAGTCCATTTCTCAGTTGACTGAACCATCACGCACCTGGGCAGAGAAGGCATGAGAATGATGGATGGCCAGGCCAAGGCAGACACCAAGTGCCATGCAGGAGGCGGCTCTCTCCCGCAGAGGTGGCTGGTTGGGTCAGGCAGATCTCTCTGAAAAATTTGCCATTCAGAGTTTCCTTCCACAAGGAAACAGAGTTGGAAGCCAAGTGTTCCTCTGCTTCTTCAGTCAGTCCTTTACCAAACATTTATTAGTTGGCAACTCTTGGCTGGGCGCCCATAACTACAGGGCTAGGGGAATAGTTTGGAGTCAGTTATGGGCTGAACCCTGTCCCATGCAAAGTCCATATGTAGAAATTCCCAGTACCTCAGAGTATGACTGCGTTGGAGGCAGGGTTCTTTAAAGAGGTGATTATGGCTAAATGAGGTCATGAGGGAGTGCCTTATCCAATATGACCAATGTCCTTATAAAAAGAGGTGAGCGGGACACAGATGTGTGTGCAAACAGAGGAAAGACGTGAAACACAGGTGGGACCAAGTGGCCATCTACCAGTCACGGAAAGAGGACTCCAAAAGAACCCAACTTTCCAACAACTTGATCTTGGATTTCTAGCCTCCAAAACTGTGAGAAAATAAATTTCTGTTGTTTAAGATCCCCAGCTGTGGCATTTTATCAAGGCAGACTGGAAACTAATCCAGGTTACAAGGATGAACACGAGACCACCACTGCCTTTAAGGAGCTCACTGTCCACCAGGACAGAGCGGTGCGGCTCCTTATATGAGAATGCTGGAGTTCTGGGGTGCAGAGAGGAGAAGCCAACTGCTCTTTCCTGGGGACTAAGGATGCCTTCACAAAGAAGGGGGAATTCAGCTGAGCAGTAAAAGATTAGAGTAGTTGGCCCCAGAAAAAAAGTGGAGAAAAATATTCCGGGTAGAGAGAACAGAATGGGTACAATGCTCAATGTGTGAAAACACATGGTGCTTCCTGAGACGGATCAACTGTGTGGCCTGAATGCTGCACAGATGGGAGATTATGGGGAGATGAGGCTGGAAAGCAAAGCTGGAGTGAAATATTCAAGTGAGTAGAGTGATACAATAAGGAGTCTGAATTTCATTCTGAGATAATTAGGGATTCCTATACAAGGAAACAGAATTATCTGATCTGTGTTTTATGATCCAATGACAGGGTATAAGAAATGTAGAAGAGAGATGAAGCCCATGCAAGAGAGACAAGTTAGAGGACTAGTACTATAGCCCAGACAGAAACGCCCACAACTTTTCTAGGGAAGTGGCAACAGAAATGGAGATTCAGAGAAAGAAGGATGACAGTGGCAAATTCTAGAGCAAAAGAATTTATTAAATGTCTACAATTTCTACTACTTAATCTTTGAGACAATCTCTAAGGAAGATGCTGAAATCAGTAGGACTAGGAATCAAAGTAGAAGCCAGGATCAGAGGTCTTGTAGGTCCAAACCTCAAACCACCCTCCTTGCTGATCCAATAAATGTTATATACTTGGCCCTGTCCTCTGGGCCTGTGGATGGTATGGGGACAAATCAGAAAGAGTAGAAAGAAACTATGTTTGCACAAGGAGAACTTTCACATGTAAGTCAAAGTGCATAAAGGCTAGAACAATATCATGAATTCCCTCTCCCTGAGACCTATTGAAACCATTTCTTAGAAAATTAATATTCATGCATAATGTGTCCAGAGCATTCTAAACTGCAAATGGAAACAACACACTGAGAAGACTGCACCAGCCACAGCCCATGATCTCTATACCCTTCAGAGTCTGGGGGTGAGTATATGGCTCCAAGAGAGGCCCATCCAATAAGACCAGAGGACTAACCAGCAAGGTAAGGGGCTACCCAGGTAGCGCTAGTGGTAAAGAACCCACCTGCCAATGCAGAAGAGGTAAGAGATGAGGGTTTGGCTCCTAGGTCAGGAAGATCCCCTGGAGAAGGGCATGGAAACCCATTCCAGTATTCTTGCCTGGAGAATCCCATGGACAGAGGAACCTGGCAGGCTACAGTCTATAAAGTTACAAAGAGCTGGACACAACTGCATGACTGAGCATAATGGACATGACAGATAGCATGACTGACTCAATGGGCATGAATCTAAGCAAACTCTGGGATGTAGAAAAGGATAGGAAAGCCTGGCGTGCTGCAGTCCATGGGGTCATAAAACGTCACACATGACTTAGCAACTGACCAACAATGAACATGAGAGAGTGAACATGAGTGATGGCAAAAGCATTGGAACCTTGAACTGAGGAAGACCAACCAGGAAGTCAGCGTGGAAAATGATGGAGGCACTGAATGTAGCAATGAAGCTGAGGAAGCACCTGCTGATGTCTGGGGCAAAACCTCAGCCTCTGGTGTCCCCTCCTCCCTTTCCCAACTTGCACGTATTTCCCAATACTCCCTTCCCAGGTGAGAATTAAGGGGATGAAGTGATCCTTGCTTGTTTTCCTTTCTCTGCTCTACTTAGAACCTCAAGACATCCAACATTTTGAAACCTCCTCTCTCCACAACAGTACAAGACTAGGGATGAAGACTAGATCAGGCCGGGGAGTGAGGGGGTCTGATCCAGGGGTGTACACAGCCTCCTTCAGAGGGAAGAGAAGCAGGGCTTTGCTTCCAGGTTGGAGACGGGGCTTAGCGCTCCTTCCCAACCACAGCCAAGCAGTAGTACTGATGGACTTCCTCCCAGATAAATCAGAGTGAAGGACAGTATTTTGGCATCAGAATCTTGAGGAGAGGGAGTTTACAACTTGGCACATAATCAAGAGGGATGGCCATTCTCACAACCCCATTCTAAAATGAAAACTCTGTCTTCTGTAACACACCAGGATCAAAAACCTATATTCCCGTCCCCTCTGGCAGTTAGTTTCTGATCTCAGACACCCCACCCTAGGTAAGTGAAGTTCTTCTTCATCCTTATTGTCTTGAAAATATAGTTTCTAACCCTTGGTCTCCTGCTTCACATATGGTCATAGGACATCATCAGAAAATTCTTCCCTGTGAGTATTGAGCAAATAGAAGTTCAACATGCCCACGTGTGCAAGTGCCTGCAGTCATAAACGATGCTTGGCTGGTCTCCTAAGCAGGTATGTCTGGCTGAACCAGTTGGCCATGGTCTAGGCTTCCACTGTTCAGCAGCGTCCAGAGTACACCTGCCTTAACTTTTATTTAAACTTTTTATTTTGTATTGGGGTTTAGCCAATTAACAAACAATATTGTGATAGTTTCAGGTGAACAGGAAAGGGCCTCCGCCATACATATACATGTGTCCATTCTCTCCAAACTCCCCTCCCACCCAGGTTGCCACATAACATTGCACAGAGTTCCCTGCGCTCTACAGTTATTATTCTTACTGGTTATCCATTTTAAATATAGCAATGCGTACATGCACTCTTCCTCTGCAACACCCCACACACTGTCTGTGGAGTGTATTTCTCTTTAAATACTTTTTTAGGACCATGATACTCCAAATACCAGTCCAAAAACATCTCTTCTAATAAGCTGACCTACTATAGCCTGAAGTTTCAAGCAGTTAACTTTTTGATGCACGGAATTTAAAGCCACTACTAGACTGGAGAGGCTTCTGTGCTCCAGAAGTCACTGTCATGAATCTGAATCATATAGGAGTTAGGCATAGGGCTGTTCCTGATCATCACTGTGCCATTGCTTTACTCCAATGCTCACACACATACAGAACCAGAGTAGCCTCAGAGAGGGGAAAAAAAGATATAAAAGGGCAGCAAGGGGGAGGAGCTAAGATGGCAGAGGAATAGGACGGGGAGACCACTTTCTCCCCTACAAATTCATCAAAAGATCATTTTAACACTGAGCAAGCTCCACAAAACAACTTCTGATCACTAGCAGAGGACATCAGACACCCAGAAAAGCAGCCCATTGTCTTCGAAAGGAGGTAGGACAAAATATAAAAGATGAAGAGACAATAGAGTTAGGGACAGAGACCCGTCCCGGGAAGGGAGTCTTAATAGAGGAAGTTTCCAAACACCAGGAAACCCTCTCACCGGCGGGCCTGGGGAAGTTTTCAATTTCTCAGAGGGCAATCTAACTGGGAGGGAAAATAAATAAAACCCACAGATTACATGCCTAAAAACAACTCTGAGCAGAAAAGTACCCCAGACGCTTGCATCCGCCACCAGCAAGTGGGGGTGGAACGGAGAGGAGCGGGCGGCATTGCTTAGGGTAAGGACTGGGCCTGAAAGCCCTGAGGGCAACCGGATGGAGCTAACATGAGATAGCAACTTAAACTGTGGGATAGCAAGAGAGAGAGAATTAACCTGGGAAAAGCCCTAAACTTAGGCACTACCCGTCCATTCCCAGAACGAAGGACTGAGCGAATACCAGAGAAGAGCTAGCCAGCTGCGGACCGGCCCATCCCCCGCTGGAGGCAGGAGGCCCGGGCGGGGGGGTGGGGTGGGAAGGGGCAAACTCGGCCCCAGAGACGGCACCCCTACCAAACTGCAAACAGGCTTCCAGTCTCTAACCAAAGACTTCCTGAGATTCTGGATGGTTGACATCCGCTGGGAGGGTCGCAGCCGGAGACCAGCTCCTGAGAACAGACACAAGGCGCACCAGACTGGCGCGCCCAGAAACTGAGGCTGGGACCGCGGAGGAGATGAGGCGCACTGCACCCGGGGAGAGCGCGCCCGTCAAGCTCCTGGCTGCCTGAGCTGCTCGGGCGGGGAAGGCACAAAACGCAGGCACAACCAAGTCTGCGTCTTTGTGGAGTACCCGAAAACCTGAACGTGAGTGGCTTAGGCCTGGGAAGAGCACGCAACTCAGGGCCCGCTCCCTGTAGAGCAACCTGGAGCCTGAGCAGTGTAAGAAAAAACACAGCGTGTGTAGGGAAAGCACACACACCGAGAGCGTGGGCAAACCCGGTGTGGCCGGAACACTGCGAGTGCTCCCCACACACAGCGATATCTGTCTGCAGTGCCCCTCCCTCCCCGCAGCCCGACTGAACAAGCAAACCTAAACGAAAGACCACCTCCACCCGCTTGTGTCAGGGAGGAAAGTAGACACTGAAGAGACCGGCAAACAGAAGCCAAATAAACAAAGGGAACCGCCTTAGAAGTGACAGGTGCAACAGATTAAAATCTCTGTAGTTAACACCGACTACACCGGAAGGGGCCTATAGATATTCAGAAGTGTAAGCCGCAACAAGGAGCTATCTGAAACTGAACCGAACCCACACTGACTGCAACAGCTCCAGAGAAATTCCTAGATATATTTTTACTATTATTATTTTTTTAATTAAAAAAAATTTCTTTCTCTTTTCTTTTAAAGTCCTCTATTACTCCTCTATTACTCCTTAATTTTCATTTTTATAATCCACTATAAACTGGCCAAAAAAAAAAAGGACCCTATTTTTAAAGTGAACTTCATACATATTTCTTAAATTTTTTTGTTTTTGTTTTTTTTAATATTGTATTTTTAAGAGTCTAACCTCCATTCTAGATATTTAATCTTTGTTTTTCAGCATTTGATATCAATTTTGGACATTTAAGAATCCAATCTTCAGTACCCATTTTTACTCAGGAGTGTGATTACTGGTTTGATCACTCTCTCCCCCTTTTGACTCTCCTTTTTCTCCCCCTGATCACCTCTATTTCCTCCCCCCTCTTCTCTGCCCAATCCAATTCTGTGAATCTCTGTGGGTGTTCTGGGCTATGGAGAACACTTAGGGAACAGAGTACTGCCTAGATCTGTCTCTCCTCCCTTGAATCCCCCATTTTCTCCTCCTGCTCACTTCTATCTCCTTCCTCCCTCTGTTCTTCTTCATGTAACTCTGTGAACCTCTCTGGGTGTCTCTCACTGTGGAGAATCCTTTCACCATTACCTATAAGTTTTATTATCAGTGCTGTATGGATGGAGAAGTCTTGAGGCAACTGGAAGAATAAGACTGAAATCCAGAGGCAAGAGGCTTAAGCCCAAAACATAGAACACCAGAGAACTCCTGACTAAAGGGAGCATTAATTAATAAGAGATCATCCAAAAGCCTCCATACCTACACTGAAACCAACCACCACCCAAGAGCCAATAAGTTCCATACCACGCAAATTCTCCAGCAACACAGGAACATAGCCCTGAGTGTCAATATACAGGCTGCCCAAAGTCACACAAAACCCACAGACCCATCTCAAAACTCACTACTGGACACTCCACTGAACTCCAGAGAGAAGAAACCCAGCTCCACCCATCAGACCACCAATGCAAGCTTCCCTAACCAGCAAACCTCGACAAGCCAAACGTCCAGCCCCACCCACTGGAGAAACCTCCACAATAAAAAGGAACCACAGACCACCAGAATACAGAAAGTCCACTCCAAACACAGCAATCTAAACAAGATGAAAAGGCAGAGAAATACCCAACAGGTAAAGGAACATGAAAAATGCCCACCAAGCCAAACAAAAGAGGAGGAGATAGGGAATCTACCTGAAAAAGAATTTAGAATAATGATAATAAAAATGATCCAAAATCTTGAAAACAAAATAGAGTTACAGATAAATAGCCTGGAGACAAGGATTGAGAAGATGCGAGAAATGTTTAACAAGGACCTAGAAGAAATAAAGAGTCAATTAAAAATGAATAATGCAATAAATGAGATCAAAAACACTCTGGAGGGAACCAACAGTAGAATAACAGAGAGAGAAGATAGGATAAGTGAGGTAGAAGACAAAATGGTGGAAATAAATGAAGCAGAGAGGAAAAAAGAATCAAAAGAAATGAGGACAACCTCAGGGACCTCTGGGACAATGTGAAATGCCCCAACATTCGAATCATAGGAGTCCCAGAAGAAGAAGACAAAAAGAAAGGCCATGAGAAAATACTCAAGGAGATAATAGCTGAAAACTTCCCCCAAATGGGGAAGGAAATAGTGACACAAATCCAAGAAACCCAGAGAGTCCCAAACAGGATAAACCCAAAGTGACACACCCCAAGACACATATTAATCAAATTAACAAAGATCAAACACAAAGAACAAATATTAAAAGCAGCAAGGGAAAAACAGCAAATAACACAAAGGGATTCCCATAAGGACAACAGCTGATCTATCAATAGAAACCCTCCAGGCCAGAAGGGAATGGCAGGACGTACTGAAAGTAATGAAAGAGAATAACCTACAACCTAGATTACTGTATCCAGCAAGGATCTCATTCAGGTATGAAGGAGAATTCAAAAGCTTTACAGATAAGCAAAAGCTGAGAGAATTCAGCACCACCAAACCAGCTCTTCAACAAACGCTAAAGGATCTTCTCTAGACAGGAAATGCAGAAAGGTTGTATAAATGTGAACCCAAAACAACAAAGTAAATGGCAACGGGACCACACCTATCAATAATTACCCTAAATGTAAATGGGTTGAATGCCCCAACCAAAAGACAAAGATTGGCTGAATGGATACAAAAACAAGACCCCTATATATGCTGTCTACAAGAGACCCACCTCAAAACAAGAGACACATACAGACTAAAAGTGAAGGGCTGGAAAAAAATATTTCATGCAAACGGAGACCAAAAGAAAGCAGGAGTCGCAATACTCATATCAGATAAAATAGACTTTCAAATAAAGGATGTGAAAAGAGACAAAGAAGGACACTACATAATGATCAAAGGATCAATCCAAGAAGAAGATATAACAATTAAAATATATATGCACCCAACATAGGAGCACCGCAATATGTGGGCAAACACTAAACGAGTATGAAAGAAGAAATTAATAGTAACACAATAATAGTGGGAGACTTAAATACCCCACTCACAACTATGGATAGATCAACTAAACAGAAAATTAACAAGGAAACACAAACTTTAAATGACACAATGGACCAGCTAGACCTAATTGATATCTATAGGACATTTCACCCCAAAACAAGCAACTTCACCTTTTTCTCAAGTGCACACGGAACCTTCTCCAGAATAGATCACATCCTGGGCCATAAATCTAGTCTTGGAAAATTCAAAAAAAATTGAAATCATTCCAGTCATCTTTTCTGACCACAGTGCAGTAAGATTAGATCTCAATTACAGGAAAAAAATTGTTAAAAATTCAAACACCTGGAGGCTAAATAACACGCTTCTGAATAACCAACAAATCATAGAAGAAATCAAAAAGAAATCAAAATATGTATAGAAATGAATGAAAATGAAAACACAACAACCCAAAACCTATGGGACACAGTAAAAGCAGTGTAAGGGGAAGGTTCATAGCATTGAAGGCTTCATTCAAGAACAAGAAAAACCAAAATAAATGTAACCCTAATACTCTCACCTAAAGCAATTAGAGAAGGAAGAAATGAAGAACCCCAGGGTTAGCAGAAGGAAAGAAATCTTAAAAATTAGGGCAGAAATAAATGCAAAAGAAACTAAAGAGACCATAGCAAAAATCAACAAAGCTAAAAGCTGTTTTTTTGAAAAAATAAACAAAATTGACAAACCATTAGCAAGACTCATTAAGAAGCAAAGAGAGAAGAACCAAATTAACAAAATTAGAAATGAAAATGGAGAGATCACAACAGACAACGCTGAAATACAAAGGATCATAAGAGACTACTACCAGCAGCTCTATGCCAATAAAATGGACAACTTGGATGAAATGGACAAATTCTTAGAAAAGTATAACTTTCCGAAACTGAACCAGGAAGAAATAGAAGATCTTAACAGACCCATCACAAGCAAGGAAATCGAAACTGTCATCAAAAATCTTCCAGCAAACAAAAGCCCAGGACCAGATGGCTTCACAGCTGAATTCTACCAAAAATTTAGAGAAGAGCTAACACCTATCTTACTCAAACTCTTCCAGAAAATTGCAGATGAAGGTAAGCTTCCAAACTCATTCTATGAGGCCACCATCACCCTAATTCCAAAACCAGACAAAGATGCCACAAAAAAAGAAAACTACAGGCCAATATCACTGATGAACATAGATGCAAAAATCCTTAACAAAATTCTAGCAAACAGAATCCAACAACATATTAAAAAAATCATACACCATGACCAAGTGGGCTTTATCCCAGGAATGCAAGGATTCTTTAATATCCGCAAATCAATCAATGTAATACACCACATTAACAAATTGAAAGATAAAAACCATATGATTATCTCAATAGATGCAGAGAAAGCCTTTGACAAAATTCAACACTCATTTATGATTAAAACTCTCCAAAAAGCAGGAATAGAAGGAACATACCTCAACATAATAAAAGCTATATATGACAAACCCACAGCAAGCATCACCCTCAATGGTGAAAAATTGAAGCATTTCCCCTGAAATCAGGAACAAGACAAGGGTGCCCACTCTCACCACTACTATTCAACATAGTGTTGGAAGTTTTGGCCACAGCAATCAGAGCAGAAAAAGAAGTAAAAGGAATCCAGATAGGAAAAGAAGAAGTGAAACTTTCGCTGTTTGCAGATGACATGATCCTCTACATAGAAAACCCTAAAGACTCTACCAGAAAATTACTAGAGCTAATCAATGAATATAGTAAAGTTGCAGGATATAAAATTAACACACAGAAATCCCTTGCATTCCTATATACTAACAATGAGAAAACAGAAAGAGAAATTAAGGAAACAATACCATTCACCATTGCAACAAAAAGAATAAAATACTTAGGAGTATATCTACCTAAAGAAACAAAAGACCTATACATAGAAAACTATAAAACACTGATGAAAGAAATCAAAGAGGACACAAACAGATGGAGAAACATACCGTGTTCATGGATTGGAAGAATCAATATTGTCAAAATGGCTATTCTACCCAAAGCAATCTATAGATTCAATGCAATCCCTATCAAGCTACCAACGGTATTTTTCACAGAACTAGACAAAGAATTTCACAATTTGTATGGAAATACAAAAACCTCGAATAGCCAAAGTAATCTTGAGAAAGAAGAATGGAACTGGAGGAATCAACCTGCCTGACTTCAGACTCTACTACAAAGCCACAGTCATCAAGACAGTATGGTACTGGCACAAAGACAGAAATATAGATCAATGGAACAGAATAGAAAGCCCAGAGAAAATCCACGAACCTATGGACACCTTATCTTTGACAAAGGAGGCAAGGATATACAATGGAAAAAAGACAACCTCTTTAACAAGTGGTGCTGGGAAAACTGGTCAACCACTTGTAAAAGAATGAAACTAGAACACTTTCTAACACCATACACAAAAATAAACTCAAAATGGATTAAAGATCTAAATGTAAGACCAGAAACTATAAAACTCCTAGAGGAGAACATAGGCAAAACACTCTCCGACATAAATCACAGCAAGATCCTCTATGACCCACCTCCCAGAATATTGGAAATAAAAGCAAAACTAAACAAATGGGACCTAATGAAACTTAAAAGCTTTTGCACTACAAAGGAAACTATAAGTAAGGTGAAAAGACAGCCCTCAGATTGGGAGAAAATAATAGCAAATGAAGAAACAGACAAAGGATTAATCTCAAAAATATACAAGCAACTCCTGCAGCTCAATTCCAGAAAAATAAATGACCCAATCAAAAAATGGGCCAAAGAACTAAACAGACATTTCTCCAAAGAAGACATACAGATGGCTAACAAACACATGAAAAGATGCTCAACATCACTCATTATTAGAGAAATGCAAATCAAAACCACAATGAGGTACCATTACACGCCAGTCAGGATGGCTGCTATCCAAAAGTCTACAAGCAATAAATGCTGGAGAGGGTGTGGAGAAAAGGGAACCCTCTTACACTGTTGGTGGGAATGCAAACTAGTACAGCCGCTATGGAAAACAGTGTGGAGATTTCTTAAAAAACTGGAAATAGAACTGCCATATGACCCAGCAATCCCACTTCTGGGCATACACACTGAGGAAACCAGATCTGAAAGAGACACGTGCACCCCAATGTTCATCGCAGCACTGTTTATAATAGCCAGGACATGGAAGCAACCTAGATGCCCATCAGCAGATGAATGGATAAGGAAGCTGTGGTACATATACACCATGGAATATTACTCAGCCGTTAAAAAGAATTCATTTGAATCAGTCCTAATGAGATGGATGAAACTGGAGCCCATTATACAGAGTGAAGTAAGCCAGAAAGATAAAGAACATTACAGCATACTAACACATATATATGGAATTTAGAAAGATGGTAACGATAACCCTATATGCAAAACAGAAAAAGAGACACAGAAATACAGAACAGACTTTTGAACTCTGTGGGAGAATGTGAGGGTGGGATATTTCAAAAGAACAGCATGTATACTATCTATGGTGAAACAGATCACCAGCCCAGGTGGGATGCATGAGACAAGTGCTCGGGCCTGGTGCACTGGGAAGACCCAGAGGAATCGGGTGGAGAGGGAGGTGGGAGGGGGGATCGGGATGGGGAATACGTGTAAATCTATGGCTAATTCATATCAATGTATGACAAAACCCACTGGAAAAAAAAATAATAAAAAAAAAAAAAGAGGAAAAAAAAAAAACAAACACTAGAGAAGTTCCTTGAAGTAGCAAATTGGCTCTTAAAGACACCATGTTTTTTAAGTGAAAAACACTGGCCAATAAATTCATCACAGGAAAAATCCTCCAGCTCTGAAAATACAGTCTAAGTATTTTATTCTCCATTCTCAGATAAAAATCTCTGTCTTTGAATTTATTTCCTAATGATGTTTAGAGCTTGGAATACAAATTTAACTCACACTATGTGAGTTCCTGACAAAGAACTGTTAAGCAGAAGAGCTTTATAAATTTCAAACAAATGCCTTACAGAGACCATTTCAGATACTACATATTTACCTAAAAGTAAACAAGCCATGTTCTCATCGTCTCTCTTAAGATAATACTATTTACAGAGTTCTAGAAAACTTTAAATCTAAATCTAAAAAATGCATTATCTTCTATTAGTGTATCTTCAAACTCATACATAGATTTATAACTTCATTTAAGTTTGTCTTCATTTAGATTAACAACACCAGAATTTAAAATTCACATATTCAGAGAGAGCACGCATTGTTACCCAAACTAAGGAGAAAGTATCTTGATTTTGGAATGATTCATTAAAAACAGAATGGTTATTTGATGTATCAAATAAAGTGCAAGAATTTTCCAAATTTTAAAATTCTGTTGCCAAGTTTTCTTAGGTATATTTGAACATGACAGGCACTGTGTTTTCATTTGGGGGGTTGAAAAAAAGTGAAAATAAACATTAAGTTCTCTAAACAACTTAAGGCCTAGATGGTGCCAGTAGTGAGATAAGAGGGAAAGGAGACACTCATAATGGACATGGGGCATGACTCCCAACTCCTGGTCACCTTCTGTCCACCTGCTAGTTTATTTTGTTGGGAGCCCTCCCTGGGTACCAACATCAATGTGGCTAGCTGAAATGGCCCACTGAGTGTGTGCTATATTAAATTGGGCTGACTTTTTCCTTTCTTGTTTCTGTGCCCTGCTTCATTTTTCTTACATTCCAGTATTTGGGCTTCATTATGGGCCATGTGGTCTTTAATGAAGACTCATTGTCCACTGTAACAGCTGCTTATTCTTAATTCCTCTAGTACTGTCCATTGTCCCATTTATTTGGTATTTGTACCTGGTCTGTATTGCTAATGTTTTAAAAACTATTTTAGTTTAGGGTAATCATTAACAGTCAAGGCTTTGCGTACAATACATTATTCTTGACTATAGGTACAGTGTTGTACAGTAGATCTCTAGAGCTTATTTATTGTGCTTCAGTTCAGTTCAGTTCAGTCGCTCACTTTTGTCTCACTTTTTGCAACCCCATGGACTGCAACATGCCAGACCTCCCTGTCCATCACCAACTCCTGGAGCTTACTCAAACTCATGACCATTGAGTCAGTGATGCCATCCAACCATCTCATCCTCTGTCGTCCCCTTCTCCTCCCGCCTTCAATCTTCCCCAGCATCAGGGTCTTTTTCAGTGAGTCAGTTCTTTGCATCAGGTGACCAAAGTATTGGAGTTTCAGCTTCAATATCAACCTTCCAAAGAATATTCAGGACTGATTTCCTTTAGGATTGATTGGTTGAATCTCCTTGCAGTCCAAGGACTCTCAAGAGTCTTTTCCAATACCACAGTTCAAAAGCATCAATTCTTCAGTGCTCAGCTTTCTTTATGGTCCAACTCTCACATCCATACATGACTATTGGAAAAACCATAGTTTTGACTAGACAAACCTTTGTTGGGCAAAGTAATTTCTCTGCTTCTTAATGTGCTGTCCGGGTTGGTCATAGCTTTTCTTCCAAGGAGCAAGAGTCTTTTCATTTCATGGCTACAGTTACCATCTGCAGTGATTTTGGAGCCCCCCAAAATAAAGTCAGCCATTGTTACCATTCTTTCCCGATCTATTTTCCATGAAGTGATGGGACCAGATGCCATGATCTTAGTATTCTGAATGTTGAGCTTTAGCCAACATTTTCACTCTCCTCTTTCACTTTCATCAAGAGGCTCTTAAGTTCTTCTTCACTTTCTGCCATAAGGGTGGTGTCATCTGCATATCTGAGGTTATTGATATTTCTCCACGCAATCTTGATTCCAGCTTGTGCTTCACCCAGCCCAGCATTTCTCATGATATACTCTGCATAGAAGTTAAATAAGCAGGGTGACAATATATAGCCTTGACGTACTCCTTTCCCTATTTGGAACCAGTCTGTTGTTCCATGTCCAGTTCTAACTGCTGCTTCTTGACCTGCATACAGATTTCTCAGGAGGCAGGTAAAGTGGTCTGGTATTCCCATATATTGAAGAATTTTCCACAGTTTGTTGTGATCCACACAGTCAAAGGCTTTGGTATAGTCAATAAAGAAGAAGTAGATTTTTCTGGAACTCTCTTGCTTTTTCTAGGATCCAACGGATGTTGGCAATTTGACCTCTGGTTCCTCTGCCTTTTCTAAATCCAGCTTGAACATCTGGAAGTTCTTGGTTCACATACTGTTGAAGCCTGGCTTGGAGAATTTTGAGCATTTCTTTGCTAGTGTGTGAGATGAGTGCAATTGTGCAGTAGTTTGAATATTCAGTTATTCAGTTATTGTGCTTAACTAAAGCTTTATGCCTGTTCATTTTTAACTTGTTTACCCTTTCCTCCACAGCCCCTGGTTATCACTATTCCATGCTTCGATTCTGTGAATATGACTCCTTTAGATACTTCATGTAAGTGTAAGACTACTTGTCTTTCTATGACTGACTTATTTCACTTAGCATGATACCCTCAAGGTCCATATGTTGTTGCATATTGTATAATTGCTTTCTTTCTTTTTGCATGAGTCTAACAAACTTTATGATACTGAAAATGATTTGGGACTAGATAGAGGAGGTGACCGCACAGTACTGTGAAGGCACTAAATGGTTTACTTTGAGATAGTTAATTTTATGTGATATGAATTTCACCTCATGGAAAATAATCAATTTTTGTGAAAAAAAGAAAAAACCCTCATAGCATTGCAAAACTTGAATGTGTGACTTTTACTACATGTAAATTATACCTGGATAAATAAGGCTTAAAGAGTAAAGGCTTTGGAATCACTTGACCCTGGGTTCAAAGCCTGACTCTGCCACATATTAGCAATCTGCGAGTTTAGGCAAATCACTTAAACTCCCTGCTGTTGAATTCCTTCATGGGTAAAATTGTAATAGTAATAGTGTCGAGGTTGTGTGAGCTGTGGTGGAATTAAAATGGCATCACTGTATTTGACCAGAACTACAAGTCCAAATCCACTCTTAATGAAGTCACCTTTGCCTACAAAGTCCTTGAAGCTAGCACAAAGCCAGCTGGGATGCTGAGTCCAGACTCCAGAGGAGAACCTGGGGACTTAACCTGGAAAAGTATGGGTTTTTTTTTCCTTTTTGAGCTCAAACAAAGCAGGTCAAGCCTCTTCCATTTATATCTACTTGAAAATGTAAATTTCATTTCAATTAAACAATTCAATGGTGAAAACATATAAATAATAAAACTATACCTTCTAGTGACAATGGGAAAGGAATGAGAAAGTTAAGACCTTCGATCCCAAAGCTTAGAATGGAGCCAGCTCAGACCCCTGTCAAAGGCCTGGTACTGAGTTAGAGTGGGCAGGGAGGAAGCTGTTCTAGTTTGGGGGCTGCGTGCAGATTCTCACGCATTAGGACTGAGGTCCAGCAGGAAACCTGAAATTGGGTCCAGATTTGGACCCTTCTTTGTGGAGATGGCATAACTTAACCTTAACAGCGACTGAGATTTAGGGAATGACTGAAGAGAGGATTGAGAAAGGAGCAGAGAGGAATCTTGCATGCCTTTCCTTAGAAGTCAGCAAATCTCTTCCTTACTGGTTCATTATAGATATTCAATGGCATGATGCAGGGAAAGTACAGATAACAATGCTGAAAATAGACCCAGCTATGATAAGTAGGAGACGGCAGAAGTATTTGTTGAATCGACTTTATCATTTTCTCAAATTGTCTATCCTGCTTTCGTTCCTTTGTCTTCACTGCAGGAGATTGAGTTTTGGGCTGCACCATGACTTTGTAGGAGATGGCTGCATTTTAACCTCTTTAGAAGCATTTCCCATAGAGCTTCACGCAATCAGGACATAAAGGTAAAACGATCTGTATCATTGCTTTGAAAAGCTCAGGACCATTCTAATTGCTTAGCAGGAGAGAAAGACTGTGCAGAGGGCTGGCGCACTAAGATGAGCTGTTATGAAAAGGGTTACATGTATCTTAGCTCTGTTGGCTCTTTGAAAATCAAAACGTCTGACAATACACCCTGGGGAAGCAGCTGTGCCTGTTCTTTTTAGGCAGATGAGCTTAATACTTGCTATAGCACTGATTTCAGATACACTGCCTTTCTGGAAATGAGATTGTATTTAAAAGAACAGGCTCTTGTTATCTATTTCTTTTCTTCCAATGAATAGTGAGAAAAGATGGTGTTTCTGAAAGGAGATTTTGATGTTTACCGTCATTTAACATGTTTGGAAACGTAGGACTAACCCCACAGATACTGCTCATTTTCCTCCTAAGTACTATGCCTGCAGTTCTGGAAGATGTCAACTTAAATCTGAATCTCCCTACAATAGAGATTTTCCTTAGGCATGAAGCTCTGAAAGCATCAGTGACAATCAACAATTCCATTCCTGATGCTCTTTTCCTATAAAACTTAACTTCTTGCTCAGTAAGTAGCATAAATGTAAACACTTTTATTAGACATTTCTCACGACCTTTAAGGATGCTTAAAATAAGAAGTTGTTTAGAGAAAGACTGAAAGAAGCACAAAATGCAACTGTAAACTGATACCTTAGATACTAAGTCCGCTTATTATCAGTCAAAAATCATCTCTTAACTTTGGTTTTCCTTCTCTTTTGATTGAAACTTTGACTTTCTCTCATTACAGGTTTTGGGAAAATGCATGCCTGACCAGTTAGTCACTTGTACTTTGTGTTTGAGAAGTCCTATCACACTTATTTCAGCTTCTCACTTAATGGAAAGTCATTAGTGTCAGAGCTTCTTACTGGTTTTCATGATAACTTAATTAGCCTGCTTCGTTATGCAAGAGGAATTAATTTTATATTTTCTTTCAGTCTTTATATCCTTAATTTCTTGATTTTTCTAAAAAAAAAATACACCATTTATTTTTTGACCTATGTAAATAAAGTCTGTCTTAAATTCTATGACAATTCCTTGCCAATAGGAAAAAAGGTAACTTATCAACCAATGTGGTATTAATACCAGGGCCTACTCTACTCTTCATCAATATTCAACTACCATTCTATGACTTCTAGACCAAGGCCTACAGTGGAACACTCTTCCCAAATATTTTTAATACCTTTGTAAAGTACTTCTTTTTTTTTAAAATAAATGTTTATTTCAAGTATGAAAAGTAATAAAAATATGGAACGCTTCACGAATTTGCGTGTCATCCCTGCGCATGGGCCATGCTAATCTTCTCTGTATCGTTCCAATTTTAGTATATGTGCTGCTGAAGTGAGCACCATAAAATACTTCTTAAAAATAATCCATGCTATTTTTGACTGTTGTGGAGAAACACTGAGCATGTTGAAAAAAACAGGAAATGGATTTTGGGAAAGGCAACCCAGTAAACAGATTCAGTGTTCTGTGTTGTCATACCTACAAAATACTAGCTTAAACTGCCCTTGAACAGTGCCTATGAATGCACCACTCTTTTCTTATTTTTCATTTCCTTCCAGCTTCTGAAAAGGGCTTCCCTGGTGGCACAGTGGTAAAGAATTCACCTGCCAATGCAGGAGACATGGGTTCAGTCCTTGGGTTAGAAAGATCCTCTGGAGAAGGAAATGACAACCTACTCCAGTATTCTTGCCTGGGAAATTCCATGGACAGAGCAGCCAGATGGGCTACAGTTCATGGGGTCGCAAAAGAATCAGACACGACTTTAGCGACTAAAAACAAAAACAAACTTCTTAAATTTGTAAAGATTCACTAATCTCTGAGGAAATATAGGGGCCAGTGTAATGCTGTGGACATTCAAGAAAGGGGCTATTTTATATCAGAGAACTGTCTTTATTTCAGGTCTTAAAAATAAATAAATAAACCTAAAAATCTTTGGTCAAAATTACTACACGTCAGTTCAGTTCAGTAGCGCAGTTGTGTCCGACTCTTTGTGACTCCATGAACTGCAGCACGCCAGGCTTCCCTGTCCATCACCAACTCCCGGAGCTTGCTCAAACTCATGTCCATCGAGTTGGTGATGCCATCCAATCATCTCATCCTCTGTTGTCCCTTTCTCCTCCTGCCTTTAATCCTTCCCAGCATCAGGGTCTTTTCCAATGAGTCAGTTCTTCTCATCAGGTGGCCAAAGAATTGGAGTTTCAGCTTCAGCAACTTCCAATGAAGATTCAGTGTTGATTTCTTTTCAGATTGACTGGTTTGAACTCTTTGCAGTCCAAGGAACTCTCAAGAGTCTTCTCCAACACCACAGTTCAAAAGCATAAATTCTTCGGCACTCAGCTTTAATTACACTTTCAATTACACTTAAATTGTTTAAGATGGTTTTGACATCTGATGTAATTTTTGTGTGTCTTATTTTGATACACATCAGTCTTGTGTAGATATTAAAAAGATGTTTCACATGTGCCTATAGTTTATGAACTGAGCAAATGACTATAATAATCTAAACCTTTAAGTAAGTAACCCTTAAGAAGACTCTCTGTCTTAACATATAGCAAAGATATTTTCTTCAAATTTGAACAGAATCATGTTCTTTAAATTGTTGGTACCAAGAAATTGAATGGCTTATATAAAGAGTTTAAGGTTATGCAATTTTTTTAACCGTTGCATAGCCATTTGTTGAAATATATTAGCTACTCAAAGATTCATGATTACAGTTAAAAAAGAGCAGTGCATCAGCAAAGGAGAGAGAGAGAAAGAGTGAAGTGGCACGATTATGCAGAGAGACAAGAAGAGGGAGTGAACATCATTTTTCAGTATCTTCTATGGTGTGTCTTCGTATGACTGAGAATATCCTTGTTTAGCTAAAACTGTTGAGCTAAACAGTTCCAGAGGAAACATTCTGCTTTGGTTATAATCAGATCATGTTTTTTTAGGGAACAGAACAAAGTGGTTTTTTACCCTGGAGATAGATAAATCTAGTTTTAGTCTGATCGGCTGTTTCATCTCTTACACCTAAGTTTCTTCTGTATAAGATTGGGATCAGTTTCTACTTCATAATTTTTATAGGATTAAATGAAATGTCATATTAGAAAGGTTTAGTATGGATCTCAGCACTTATTTTATTTATATATTTTTGTTGTGTTGTTGTTTAGTCTCTCAATTGTGTCTGACTCTTTGTGACCCCATGGACTGTTGCCCTACAGGCTCCTCCATCCATGAGATTTCCCAGGCAAGAATACTGGAGTGGGTTGCATTTCCTTCTCCAGGGGACCTTCCTAATACAGGGATCAAAACTGCATCTCCTGCCTTGGAAGACAAGATTCTTTACCACTAAACCATCAGGGAAGCCCATTTTTTATGTATTATAATTAAGTAACTACTATTTAAAAAAAGGCCATAAGTCTTAATGGCTAATCAGATCTCTGTATTAATGAATAGTCAAGGCAGAATAATCACTAAGAATAAAAAATATATATACCAGAATAATTAACCATGGGAATATCAATATAGGTGCAGATGATACATACAATGCAAAGAGGAAAAGTGAGAATAAAGAGGCATGACTTCTGGATGGCAAAGTGAAGAACTTCACAGACCCTCTCCACAATAAAACAATACAACTGGTGAATATTATTTACAACAACAATTAACAATTTCTAGAAATTACTCTAAAAGCATATGGTAAATGAAGAAACATTTATTTGAAAAAATCTACTAAATTTTGGTAAGTAAAGCAAGAATCTGTGGCATGTGAGTCATGACCCACTCCTGCTGTCCCATCTAAAAACCCTATTGGGACCTAGAACACATCTCATAGACAGTCATCAAAGATTATTGCTAATTTAGTTGGATTAGACTTAAAAGCATTATTTCAAAGGATAGAGTAATCATCTGGGAATTAATGGAGGCTAACAGCTGGGTGTGATACCGAAGAGGCAGACAGCATAACAAGGATATCAGGGAGATAGACAGCAAAAAAGAAACCAGTTAAAGCCACTGTCAGCCCAGGATGACTGTCTGAATGCCTAAGGCTTTGCCACCTGAAAACTTATGGGGTGCAGCTTAAGCATTACTTAGAGGGAAATTTATAGTGGCAAATGCCTACATTTAAAAAAGAAGAAATCTCAATTCATTAACACAACATTCCATGTTAAGAAACTATTAAAAGAAGAGAAAACTAAACTTAAAATATGCACAATAAGTGAAATAATAAAAATTAAAGTGGATATAAATGAAACAGGGAATACAAAAACAACAGAAAAATCAGTAAAACCAAAAGTTGGTTTTTTGGAAAAGGGAAAGAAAATTGACAAACTGAGCTAAACTAAGAAAAAAAATAAATAAATAAGGCTTCAGTTACTAAACTTTTGAATGTAAGAGAGACATCACTACTGGCCTTGCACAAATAAAAAGAATTATAAGGTAATAATTATATCTCAACAAATAAGATATCTTAGAAATGGACAAATCTCTAGAAAGACTCAAGAGAGTGTGACTTTTGCAAAAGTGGAGACATATGAGTCAGTGTAAGAACGGGCCCCAAAACAGTTATATTTATGGTCATTTGACCTTTTGACAAGGGTGTGAAGAAAGATAAATAGAGGAAGAAAAGTCTTTTTAGCAGTTGTTACTGGTACAACTGGATTTACTGGATATCTCCATGAAAAAGAATGAAGCTGAACTGTTTTCTTACTCCATCCACAAAACTTAACTCAAAATGGATCATGGAACTAAATGCAAGATTTAAATTATAAAACTCTTAAAAGATAGTATAAAAATAAATATTTATGAGTTAGACAAAGCATTCTTGGATATACTATCAAAAGCATATAACAAAAGAAATGATAGGTCAAATGACATAAAAAGATTTTTAAGTTCTACAAAGGACACCATTAAGAAATTGAAAAAAATAACAGAGAATAGGAGAAAATATTTTCAAATTTTATGTCTGATAAAGACACTTGTATCCAGAATGCATGAACTCATCATAATCAAAAGAGAGCTAACCTATTAAGACAGTGATATGAGCAATAAGTACATGAGAAAAAAGCTCAAGATCATTAGCCATTAGGGAAATGCAAATTGTAACTCTAATGAGATACTGTTTCACAACTAGGATGACTTTAAGCAAAATGACAACTGATTACAAGTGTTGACAAGATTGTGGAAAAATTGGAAGCTTCATACATTGGTGGTGAGAATGTGAATCACCACAGCCTCTTTTATCTGACAATTCTTTTAGTAGGTTAAAAATAAAGTCAACATATGGTCCATCATATATTGGCAGAGGATGTTCTGCCATATGAAGGACCTTCACCATATGAGGGTGTTCCCTGTCCATTATCTCCCAGAGTTTGCTGAAACTCATGTCCATTGAGTCAGTGATGCCATCTAACCATCTCATACCACCATTCCTATGTATATATCCATGAAAAATAACTTCCACCTATATAAAAACTCATATGTGAATGTTTGTAACAGCATTGATCATAACAGCAAAAAAGTAGAAACAACCTAAGTGACCACTGACTGATAAATGGATAGACCAAATTTGGTACATCCACACAATGAAATGTCACACAATAATAAAAAGAACAAAGTACTGATACATGTGACCACCACGGATGGACTTTGAAAAACATGGTTGTTTCTCAGACGCTAAGCTGTGTTCGACTCTTTGCAACTCCATGGACTGCAGCACATCAGGCTTCCCTGCCCTTCATTATCTCCCAGACTTTGCTCAAACTCATGTCCACTGCTATTAGATGCTATCTAACCATCTCATCTTCTGCGGCCCCCTTCTCCTCTTGCCCTCAATCTTTCCCAGCACCAGTGTCTTTGAAAGAGGACAGTGAAAAAGCTGGCTTAAAACTCAACATTTAAAAAACTAAGATCATGGCATCCAGTCCCATCACTTCATGGAAAATAGATGCGGAAAAAGTGAAAACGGTGACTCTTGAAAACATTAAGCTAAATGAAAGAAGCCAGAAAAAAAGATCAAATATCATATTTGTTCCATATTCTTGGGCTTCCCTTGTGGCTCAGCTGGTAAAGAATCTGCCTGCAATGCAGGAGACCTGGGTTCGATCCCTGGGTTGGGAAGATCCCCTGGAGAAGCGAAAGGCTACCCACTCCAGTTTTCTGACCTGGAGAATTCCATGGACTACATAGTCCATGGGGTCGCAAAGAGTCAGACAAGATGGAACGACTTTCACTTTCCCTTCCATTCACAGGAAATTTCCAGAAGAGACACATCTATAGACATGGTAAATAGATTACTGTTTGTTAAAGGCTGTGGATGGAGAGTGAGGACCATGGGATGGGAAACGATTTATTAAGTTTACAGGGGATTTTTTTGGTACTGATAAAAATGTACTAAGATTTGATCGTGGTGATGGTTGCAGAACCCGATAACTATGCTTCAAACCACTGAACTGTCGACCCATATGGTGAATTGTCTACAAAGGTCCGTCTGGTCAAGGCTATGGTATTTCCAGTGGTCATGTATGGATGTGACAGTTGGGCTGTGAAGAAAGCTGAGCACTGAAAAATTGATGCTTTTGAACTGTGGTGTTGGAGAAGACTCTTGAGAGACCCTTGGACTCCAAGGAGATCCAACCAGTCCATCCTAAAGGAGATCAGTCCTGGGTGTTCATTGGAAGGACTGATGCTGAAGCTGAAACTCCAGTACTTTGGCCACCTCATGCAAAGAGTTGACTCACTGGAAAAGACCCTGATGCTTGGAGGGATTGGGGGCAGGAGGAGAAGGGGATGACAGAGGGTGAGATGGCTGGATGGCACCACCAACTCGATGGGCATGAATTTGAGTAAACTCCGGGAGTTGGTGATGGACAGGGAGGCCTGGCGTGCTGTGATTCATGGGGTTGCAAAGAGTCGGACACGACTGAGAGACTGAACTGAACTGAACTGAACTGATGGTGAATTGGGTGACAAGTAAATTGTAGCTCATTTAAACCATTTTAAAAGAAATGAGGAAGAAATTGACACAGTTCTGCATCAATGGTCCGAAGAGGAAGAGAAAGAGAAAATGGAAGAGAAAAGGCAAAAGTGAACAAGTTGGTGTGCAGAAAACTATTGATGGTTTTTGACAGGAGAGAAATAATCTCTGGTACAAAGTCAAAAATCTTGAAAAGTTCCTCTGAAAAGACATAACAATTTTCCTATGTAAGTATAAAAATTCTGGCGAGCAAAGCATTTCAAAGTGGATAGAAAAAAACCTAACACACTAATTTACTCTAGTTAAAAAACTATTATTTTAATTGTTCTATAATCATAGTTCTTATTTTTTCATGTTACCAATAAATCCAGAAAATATTCTTTTTTGCTTACTAAGTATGTCCTTTGATTTAAATTTGCTTTCATTTGTCATGATTTTTATTCATGATCCTTTTGCAAGTTCTGAATATATTTGCTTATTTATACTCACATCACTAGCAATAAGAATAATAATATCCTATAATCAAAAGTTTTTGTTATTAAATCAGCCTCTAATTTTCTTTAGAAGTCTATCTATTCTTGCTTTTAATAGAGTGATAATGTCTCCCTTTTAATCTCACACCATATCTCATATCCAACTGTCACAATTTGAACATTATCTATTCATGGACTTTACTATTATAATCTTAAAATCACAATCCTTGAAAGTCACTCTAGAAATTAGCTTGACCACTTCTTTATGTTTATCCTGGTTTTTACCTCCTATCTCATTTCCACAGATAAAAATTCTTTGTTATATCTTTTATTTGCTCTGATAGCTCACAATTTTAAATGATTCAAAGCAACATTCCATTTTCAAGAGCAGTGAAGAACAGCTATCTTCTTTTAATATTCTTTTATATATGTAAGTGTGTTTACTGTCATCTTTCAGACCTCTGCTTACTATAACCCTGACTTCATTTTATCTGTCAGTTAAAAAGACAAAATAGAACAAACAAAAATTGGTAAAAATCTGTACTTAAATGTGTAGTATGAAATAGATAACATTTAATGCAATATTGTATTAAAAATAATAGACAGCATTTGCTACTCAAAGCAACTTATTTGTTCTCCCATCATTTAATATTTTACAACATTACTTTGAGGAAGTTCTACTATTATCTCCATTTTACAACTGAGGAAACTGAGGGACAAAGTTATTATTTTCTCAGCACCAACTAAGATACTTGTGATTATTTTAACATTTAAAAATAGAAAAGGTAGATTAATACAGAAAACCGAAAACACTCCAAATAACTGAAAGATAGATCAAATAGCTGTTATTTTTGTAGCAAAAACAATCTAGTGAATCCTCATTTATGCATCATTCATCTTTAACAGCCATCAACTTTCTACCTAACCTTGCTTCATTTATAACATTTACTCAAACCTCTTAAGCTGTAAATATTAAATATCTTGATGCAAATCTCAGAATTCATTGATATCTTATAATTTTTGCATAAATATTTATTATGCATCTCACAAAGACAGACCTCCTTTTAACGTAATCACAATACTAACAATAGTCAAACAATACTCCTGTAATATCCTAAAATGCGTAAGTAGTGTTCACAATTCCCTGATAAATCAGTTTTTGACAGTTTGAATTAAAATCCAAATAAGGTTCATATACTGTAACTAGTTAATGTGTCTCAATCTATAGATTTCTCCTTAATATGTAGTTTACTGTTATTTTGCAATCTGTTTGTTCAAGTAACCACTCACTCCCTTTGACCATGGAGCGTCTCCTCCAATCTGTATTTTGAAGAGGACATCACAGTCATGTATTTCAACAGATCTCTTTCACCAACACTTTTTGAACTTCCTGTAGTTAATTCTAGAGCCCTGATCACATGTGGTTTTAAGCTTTAGCAAAAGTATTTCAGGGGGGTGTGGATTTCTTAATTGGAAAACTGTGTCTCGCTAGAAAATTGAGACTGCAGAGAAAAATCTACTACCCATGTTGTTTAGTTAAGATCAAACATAAGAGTGAATAGAGAAGAAAATTTTGCCTGAAATTTAACATGCAAAACAGATTCTAGACTATAGACAGACTTAAAAATACATAAATAAAAGTATTTCCCGGAAGCTCAGTCAGAGTTTACTGGGCCAATGAACATGGATGAAGCACTTTCCAAGCCTTAATTTAAAATCTTTCAAACTGACTCACAAGTTACAAATAGGTAGGCTTTGTTCTTTGTTCTCTCATGGTTTGTGCTCTAACATTCACTACTAAAGGTAAGTCCAGCATCATTTGTCACACATTTCTCAGTGACATTGTTTAATTTCTATAAAAGAAAGCATGAAATCAACTTTGAAAAGTAGTAAAGGGTACTGACAGTAAGAGCAATGGCAAGCTTTCCTGAGGAAAGAAGAGGCTAAAGAAATAGGATTTGTTAATAGTATCATAAAGTGAGATTTTTTTTTTTAACTTTTGAAAAATTTAAAACAAGGGAAGTCTATTGCTATTTAATTCTAATCCCAACAGTATAGAATGGATTGCAAGAGAAAAAACCATTAGTCATAAATTTTGTAGTCTTCCATCTTCCTACCTAGGAGATATGCAGCTCCTATTTTTGGCCAAACTGACTCTTGTTAAATCTGAAATTAATGGATTTGTATGAAATAAGAGATCAGGGGATGGTATTAAAACATGATCCTGGGGGAAGAATACCCTTGCAGTATGAATTGCTTTTATATGTCATGGATATTTTTCCTCTCTTCTCATCCAAAATTCATATGGAGCCCTGGTAATGTCATCTCAGTCAGCGTGTTGGCAAAATAGAGATTTTTATGCAGGTTTGTATAGCAATCAACTATCTATTAGACTCTTCCTTCCATCACATTCTTTCATCTGTATTCTTTACATTGGAAGATGACTCTCAATCTTCACTCTGCCTTTCTATTCCTTTTAGGGATTTTTTTTTCCCCCAATGGCATGGAGCTCTCTGGTATGTGAATCTGACTGTGTAAAAGTAAAGTTCATGTTCAACTGTTTAGCTGAATCAGAGGAACAGGGGGGTCTCGGCGTTAGAACTATCCATGGTTTTGATGGAATGTAACCACTATAAAGTACAGTATTTTAGCACATGGTACTTTTTATTCAAAAGACATAAAGGTTGCTGGATATAGTAAAATTAATAAAGTCTTTGAGATCTAGAGTTGAGGTTTATAGCTCAGATCCATAACATGAATTGGCATGTCTCTTACTCTTAATTTAAGAGTGTTTCCTCAAAAGTAAAAAAATGAAAAAAACTTCATGTTTTTCTGGCAAAGTATTAATATCACATTAAATGTCTATAAAATTATGAATTAAAAATCACATTATATATATATAACATATAGTATTCAATATATTATATATATACACAGTCTTAACTTTTCATGGTATTATAGAACCATAAAAATAACCATGCAAGCTGAAACCGGGAAAATGTTAATAATATATGGGTAAAATGTAATTTTCTTTAAAAGTTTTGTTGATATTAAAAACTGCTTTACATTTCCCCTGAAATCAGGAACAAGACAAGGGTGCCCACTCTCACCACTACTATCCAACATAGTGTTGGAAGTTTTGGCCACAGCAATCAGAGCAGAAAAAGAAGTAAAAGGAATCCAGATAGGAAAAGAAGAAGTGAAACTCTCACTGTTTGCAGATGACATGATCCTCTACATAGAAAACCCTAAAGACTCTACCAGAAAATTACTAGAGCTAATCAACGAATATAGTAAAGTTGCAGGATATAAAATTAACACACAGAAATCCCTTGCATTCCTATATACTAACAATGAAAAAACAGAAAGAGAAATTAAGGAAACAATACCATTCACCATTGCAACAAAAAGAATAAAATACTTAGGAGTATATCTACCTAAAGAAACAAAAGACCTATACATAGAAAACTATAAAACACTGATGAAAGAAATCAAAGAGGACACAAACAGATGGAGAAACATACCGTGTTCATGGATTGGAAGAATCAATATTGTCAAAATGGCTATTCTACCCAAAGCAATCTATAGATTCAATGCAATCCCTATCAAGCTACCAACGGTATTTTTCACAGAACTAGACCAAAGAATTTCACAATTTGTATGGAAATACAAAAAACCTCGAATAGCCAAAGTAATCTTGAGAAAGAAGAATGGAACTGGAGGAATCAACCTGCCTGACTTCAGACTCTACTACAAAGCCACAGTCATCAAGACAGTATGGTACTGGCACAAAGACAGAAATATAGATCAATGGAACAGAATAGAAAGCCCAGAGATAAATCCACGACCTATGGACACCTTATCTTTGACAAAGGAGGCAAGGATATACAATGGAAAAAAGACAACCTCTTTAACAAGTGGTGCTGGGAAAACTGGTCAACCACTTGTAAAAGAATGAAACTAGAACACTTTCTAACACCATACACAAAAATAAACTCAAAATGGATTAAAGATCTAAATGTAAGACCAGAAACTATAAAACTCCTAGAGGAGAACATAGGCAAAACACTCTCCGACATAAATCACAGCAAGATCCTCTATGACCCACCTCCCAGAATATTGGAAATAAAAGCAAAACTAAACAAATGGGACCTAATGAAACTTAAAAGCTTTTGCACTACAAAGGAAACTATAAGTAAGGTGAAAAGACAGCCCTCAGATTGGGAGAAAATAATAGCAAATGAAGAAACAGACAAAGGATTAATCTCAAAAATATACAAGCAACTCCTGCAGCTCAATTCCAGAAAAATAAATGACCCAATCAAAAAATGGGCCAAAGAACTAAACAGACATTTCTCCAAAGAAGACATACAGATGGCTAACAAACACATGAAAAGATGCTCAGTATCACTCATTATCAGAGAAATGCAAATCAAAACCACAATGAGGTACCATTACACGCCAGTCAGGATGGCTGCTATCCAAAAGTCTACAAGCAATAAATGCTGGAGAGGGTGTGGAGAAAAGGGAACCCTCTTACACTGTTGGTGGGAATGCAAACTAGTACAACCGCTATGGAAAACAGTGTGGAGATTTCTTAAAAAACTGGAAATAGAACTGCCATATGACCCAGCAATCCCACTTCTGGGCATACACACCGAGGAAACCAGATCTGAAAGAGACACGTGCACCCCAATGTTCATCGCAGCACTGTTTATAATAGCCAGGACATGGAAGCAACCTAGATGCCCATCAGCAGACGAATGGATAAGGAAGCTGTGGTACATATACACCAGGGAATATTACTCAGCCGTTAAAAAGAATTCATTTGAATCAGTTCTAATGAGATGGATGAAACTGGAGCCCATTATACAGAGTGAAGTAAGCCAGAAAGATAAAGAACATTACAGCATACTAACACATATATATGGAATTTAGAAAGATGGTAACGATAACCCTATATGCAAAACAGAAAAAAGAGACACAGAAATACAGAACAGACTTTTGAACTCTGTGGGAGAATGTGAGGGTGGGATATTTCAAAAGAACAGCATGTATACTATCTATGGTGAAACAGATCACCAGCCCAGGTGATGCATGAGACAAGTGCTCGGGCCTGGTGCACTGGGAAGACCCAGAGGAATCGGGTGGAGAGGGAGGTGGGAGGGGGGATCGGGATGGGGAGTACGAGTAAATCTATGGCTGATTCATATCAATGTATGACAAAACCCACTGAAATGTTGTGAAGTAATTAGCCTCCAACTAATAAAAAAAAAATTAATTAAAAAAAAAATCTTGCTCTTAACCATCAAAAAAAAAAAACTGCTTTATTCTTGGTTATAAATGTATAGAAAAAATGAAAAAAATAACAAAATTAGTATTTCCTTATTATACTGTGATTTAAAATATTAGAAGAATTATGAATGAATATTGAAATGCTTTATTCCTTTGTTAATAATAAACATTATCTATGTATACCTATGGCTAATTCATGTTGAGGTTTGACAGGAAACAGCAAAATTCTGTAAGGCAATTATCTTTCAGTAAAAAATAAATTAAAAAAATAACAAACATCATCAAGAATAGATTTTTGGGGGGCTGCAGCATGAAGCATGGGGGATCTTCATTCCTGACCAGGGATGGAAGCCAGGCCTCTGAAATGGAAGTGTGGAGTTCTAGACACTGGCTGTTGTTCAGTTGCTCAGTCATGTCTGACTCTTTGCAACCCATGGACTGTAGCACACCAGGCCTCCCTGTCCCTCACCATCTCCCAAAGTTTCTCCAAGTTCATCTCCATTGCATCGGTGATGCCATCCAGCCATCTCATTCTCTGACACCCTCTTGTACTTTTGTGCTCAATCTTTCCCAGCATCTGGGACTTTTCCAATGAGTCATTTGCATCACATGATCAAAGTACTGAAGCTTCAGCTGCAGCATCAGTTCTTCCAGTGAGTATTCAGGGTTGATTTCCCTTAAGATTGACTGGTGTGATCTCCTTGCAATCCAAGGGACTCTCAGGAGTCTTCTCCAGCACCACAGTTCAAAGGCATCCATTCTTTGGCACTCTGCCTTCTTTATGGTCCAGCTCTCACAACTGTACGTGACCAGTGGGAACACCATATCCTTGACCCGTCAGACCTTTTCAGGCAGATTAATATCTCTGGTTTTCAACACACTGTCTAAGTTTGTCACAGCTTTCCTGCCAAGAAGTAATTATCTTCTGATTTGATGGCTGTAGTCACCATCTGCAGAGACTTTAGAGCCCAAGAAGAAGAAATCTGTCATTGCTTCCACCTTTCCCCCTTCTATTTGCCATGAAGTAATGGGGTCAGATGCCATGATCTTAGGTTTTTTAATATTTAGTTTTAAGTTGGCACTTTTACTCTCCTCCTTCACCCTCAAGAGGCTCTTTCTGACATTAGAGTGGTATCATCCATGTATCTGGGGTTGTTCATGTTTCTCCCACCTATCTTGATTCCAGCTTGTAATTCACCAAACCCAGCATTTCTCATGATGTGCTCAGCATATAGGTTAAACAAACAGGATGACAGTAGATATAGCCCTGTCATACTCCTTTCTCAATCCTGAACCCATAAGTTGTTCCACACAGGAATCTGTTGCTTCTTGACCCGCATACAGGTTTCTCAGGAGACAGGTAAGATGGTCCAGTATTCCCATCTCTTTAAGATCTTTCCACAGTTTGTTATGGTCCACTTAGTCAAAAGCGTTAGCATAGTCGATGAAACAGAGGTAGATGTTTTTCTGGAATTCCCTTGTTTTCTCTGTGATTGAGCGAATGTTGGCAATTTGATCTCTGGTTCCTCTGTCTTTTCTAAACCCAGCTTGGATGTCTGGAAGTTCTTGGATCATATAATACTGAAGCCTAGCATGCAAGACTTTAAGCATGACCTTACTAGCATGGGAAATGAGTGCAATTGTTCCATGGTTTGAACATTCTTTAGTACTACCCTTCTTGGAAATTGGGATAAGAATTGACCTTTTCCAGTCCTGTGACCACTGCTAGGTCTTTTGAATTTTCTGACATATTGAGTGCAGCGCTTTGATCACCAGATAATTCCCTATCAAGGAATAGTGCTTGAATAGTGTTTGCTTTCTTGTGTAACATTTGATTCAGAGTGAGTATCTTTTCAGGACTTGGGTGAATAGTCATTCTCCTTTTTTAGTTTGGATTAACTTCCAAAATTTTATTCTTCACATTTTCAATGTCATGTAATATCTTAGAGTCCCTTCAATGTGTAAGATGGGCCAATGTCACTTGCCAATGTCACACCCTTTTTTTCATTACAACTACTTCTCAATTTTCTCCTGCCATTATTACTTTGTATTTCTAGGCTACTCTTTCATCTTGTTGATCAATTTCCTCTTTTGATTTTTGTAAAATGTCACATGGGTTTATCAATGGGAGAGAAAAAGGAAATGTAAGTAAAAACTTTCCTATGTGTAAACAGATGTGAAATGACCAATTACCTATTGATTGTGAAAGAAATAACATAGTTGGTAGCTGAGCATTTGTTTTGATTTGTTGGTATGTGGACTGAAAAGCTAGTGGTGAGGTTTGTATTTTACACATTACTCACAGAAAATAAACTGTGGTACTAAAATTTGAACTGTGTTGTTGGAGGGCTAGTATGTTTTAATTAAACCATGGTAACAAAAATGCATGTATGTCAAATCATGCAAAGTGAGTGCTGTCTGTATATGATAAAGATAGTTTATTCAGTTTCTTTTGAGGTGTTATTTATTACACGTAACTTTATTAACTTGGACTTAAGAATTAATTTGCCTTCACAGACCAGATTGATACCAATAAAAGTACCAGTTATACTGATACAACAGAAAGTTCTGTTTTTCCATGTTGGCTCTTATCTCTTTACAGATTTTGTGTTAGCTTTTTGCTCTGTTGACTTAATATCTCTGATGGGTCAAGAAAATCCTTTGAATTGCTATTTGTTCAGCTTTTTTTCTTGTTGTAAGGATAGGAGCAGACTGCTTTCAAGTTTTCTTCTTCTCTGAGTAAAAATGAGATACCTATATAGGACTCGAAGCAGTACGCCATAGAGTCTCCTTTGACAGAAAGAGGAGACACTGAGCACATTACAGGGTATTGACTCCTGAAGCATGGTTTTTAATTGGGTAATACTGGGCAAAACATAAGTATCTATGGACAAATAAACTGTAATAAAGTTTATACAACAATGAACTGAATAAAATAAATTCATACACATATAAAATTAAAAGACCTAAGAAATGTGTCTTCAGATGAAAAGGATACAGAAAAATACTGAAGGAAGCATTTGCAATATGCATTGAGATAAATGTACATATAAAGCAACATTCGATACCTATTTTTTTTCACATAGATATCTATATAGTAGTAAAAATAGTAAGGACTTAGAGGTTAAGTGCAACTTATTTATAAATTTTGTAAAATTAATTTGCAAAATTTCATGTATCTTTTGACTGAATTAATTTCCAAGAAATGTAACACCAAGGAGGAGATGACACTGACTTGCACTCTCCTGCCACATCCCAAACGCCTAGAGAATACATACTTTCCTTTTCCATTTTCTTGATTTGGCTTGGAAACCTTCATGTTCTCCCACCATTTTTTGTTTGTCTTTAACAAAATGTCAGTGGTACTTACTTCTTCCTAATATCCTGACAGGATCCCTATTAGCAAACGGTATTACCCACCACTTCGCAAACCAATGCATTTGCTCTTGCCAGTCCTTCTGCCCAGCACACAGTCTTTTCCATATCAACCGACTTCATTTTTTTTGCTACATTTTTTATACTTGATCTTTAAAAAAATATTCTGCTTTATTCTCCCAGCAAGCGTGATACTTTACTGTTATAAAGCATCAATTATTTGTTTATACTCTCTAATTTGCTCCTTTGTTTGATATTGCATTTTCTACTTCTCTTCTTTTATGAGCCCTTAAATAACACACTACAGAAAAGCCATCTATTTGGATGGCCCCTCCTTCCTCTGTTTCATCTCTTTAGGTGCTAATGAACTCTCTGTTCAGTGCTTAATGATGGCCATTGGCTCTGTCATCCTTTTAGGGCTCTAATATTGAAAAGGAAATCTAAATTAAACGAACTGAACTCTGGATTATGGTTTATCATGATGTCACACTATACTAAGAGATAAAAAATCCAAATTTTTAATTTTAAATGGTGGTAGAACTGACTACTACATTTTATGAAAAAACATTTACTCATTGAAATAATACATATAATAGTTACACTACATTACACTTTATATCAAGATCATGAGGTTTGTTTTTCACTTTTATTTGAGAAAATTTCATTTGCTATAGTTCGTTTGTATGACATTGTCAGCTTAGAATGGATTAGAAGTAATACACATGATAAAATATTGGAACCATTTCCCTCTTGGTTTCTGTTTAATGTTGAAAATATGAAATAAGAGGCAGTTTCAACTTCTTTCCCTTACACTCACACATCCCAGGCTGTCAGTTTAGGCTCTGGTCCAAGGTATGCTGGAAATTCAAGCTGACTTGGGAGCCTTTGGACCACTGCAATGCTTTTTCTATCCAATTTACAGAAACATTCATGCCTAAGGCCCTTAGCCTGCAAAAGCTAATTTGGGATTGATGTGACAGGAACTCTAAGCTTTTGCTGGGAAAGTAAGAAATAAAACATGCAATAGAAGCAGAGAATGAAAAAGATTAAAGCAGTACATACTGACTTTCCCTATACTACCTCCATTTTTTATCTAGTCTTTGCTTTTTCTTATATTTGGTTTTGGATTTAGTTTATCCATCCATAAATTTTTATTTTCATATATAAAGTTTCATTAAATATTTTTATAGTGATAATCAAATGAAAAATATTAATACCACAATGGCAATGTAACACAGTGTCTAATCTTGGCTATTGAGTAAGAAACATAAATTCAAGGCAGTGGTCTGAGTTCAATTAGCTATGTGACCTCGGAAAAATTATTTAACAATCCTAGACTCAGGTTCTGCATTTATGAAATGGGGATTATAATAACACCCAAGTCATAACATCACTGATTTAATGGACATGAGTTTGAGCAAGCTCCGGGAGATGGAAGGACAGGGAAGCCCAGCGTGCTGCAGTCTATGGGGTTGCAGAGAGTTGGACATGACTGAGAAACTGAACAACAACAAAGTCATAATATTACTGTATCTTTATGCTGAGAATAGGCCACCTCATTTCCCCTTCCTTCACTCAAAGAACAACATTTCAATTCTCCCAGTTCTGCTCTGTACCCCCAAAGAATTGTTCCCCAAGGGTTTAATTATATGGGATTCCTTTTCTTTTGTCTTTAACTAGAGTTAGTTAAGGAGAAACATAGCAGGATATCTAAGAATGGAAAGAGATAGAGCAGATACTTTCCCTTCTGCTATAGACTAAATATTTGTATCCTCCCAAAGTTTACATGTTAAAATTCTAATGCCCAATGTGACAGTTTTTGGAAGTGAAGTTTTGAGGGAAGTGACTGGTCATAAAGGTGTAGCCTTCATGAATGGCATTAGTGCCCTTATGAAAGATAAACAGATGATACCACTATAAGGGCAGAATACGAAGAGGAACTAAAGAGCCTCTTGATGAGGGCAAAAGAGGAGAGTGAAAAAGCTCGCTTAAAGTTCAACATTCAAAAAACTAAGATCATGGCATTCAGTCCTGTTACTTAATGGCAAATAAAAGAGGAAAAGTGGAAACGGTGAGAGATTTTATTTTCTTGGGCTCCAGACTCTCTGTGGATGGTGACTGCAGCCGTGAAGTTAAAAGACACTTGCTCCTTGGAATGAAAGCTATGACAAGCCTGGATAGCATATTAATAAACAGAGACACCACTTTGCTGACAAAGATTCATAGAGTCAAAGCTATATTTTTTCCAGTAGTCTTGTGTGGATGTGAGAGTTGGACCATAAAGAAGGCTGAGCACCGAAGATTTGATTCTTTCAAGATTCTGAAAGTTCCTTGGACTGCAAGGAGATTAACCCAGTCAATCCTAAAGGAAATCAGTCCTGAATATTCATTGGAAGGACTGTTGCTGAAGCTGAAGCACCAATATTTTGGCTCTTCACCTAGTGTGAAGAGCTGACTCACTGGAAAAGACCCTGATGCTGGGAAAGATTGAGGGCAGGATAAGGGGGTGACAGAGGATGAGATGCTTGGATGGCATCACCGACTCAATGGACATGAGTTTGAGCAAACCCTGTCTAAAGGTCAGGGAAGCCTGGCATGCTGCAGTCCATAGGGTAGCAAAGATTCAGACACAGATTAGTGACTGAACCACCACAACAACAACTAAGGATGCCTGAAAAAGCTCCCTCACTTCTACCATGTGAAGCTTACAGCAAGAAGACAGCTACCTGTGAACCAAGAACAAGGTCCTCACCAGATATCATTTTCAAGTGCCTCAATCTTGGATGTCAAGTTTCCAGAACTATGTTAAAAATTTTCTGTTATTTACAAGCCACCTGCTATATGGTATCCTCTTATAGCGGCCCCAACTAATAAAAATCCCTCTCCTTAATTTTGCAGTGTGGTCCAGTTTTCCAGCTCCTGTTGGAAGTTCTCCTCTCAACAGCTTCAGATCTCTGAACTGGTATCACTTTCTCTCTGTGTCCTTTTAAGTTTAGGGACAGTAATAGCTTTTGACTATTGATAAGACTCTAGACAGCTGAACATCATTCATTTGTTCCCTATCCCTCTCTTTAGTTTTGGAAATAAACTTTCCACCCCCAAACAGCACTTGTAAAAGCAAGACCAAATTAGTTTTGTTATTTGGGGTTTTGATAAATATAAACTTCATAATTGTATGAATAATAAGCATATTATTTCTCATCCAACATTTGATTTTTACTAAAGATTCTTCTGTCACTCATAGTATATATGTATGTATATACATATATATATATATATATATATATTCCCTCTTTATGAACATTTTCTATTTTTGTTATTATTCTATTATGAAGCAGAAAACAAAATAGCACATAGATCTTCAGATACAGAAACATCATGGATTTGAAAAAGTCAGTAATTTCAAAATTATTTTCCATACCTTACCTAATTTGATTTAATTATTCTTATTAAGAATACACTGAGAAGTTTTTATAGGGGACAGTCTATGATCACACATACACATCACATGTGTATGATCACACATGCCTTGGGTCACAATTAATAAGAATAATGATTTTTCCTGAATGATTTTACACTTGAAGCTCTCTCTCACTTTACAATAAGGCCAATATATCTCACAATATTTTTGACAGTCTTTTTCACGTTCATATTATGAGACACAATGCAGACCCATCCGGTAGCCCCAGGTGCATTTGACGCATATGAAACCATCCAGGGTCTCCTCCAGCTCTCCTAGTTCTACAGGCAAAGGCAGAATGAATGATTCCCCTAGCACCTAAAGAACTGTGAACTTTGCACTCCTATATTCTCATGACTAAAAATGAAGGCTGAGAAAAAGAAGACTTGAAACTGTTTGAACTACAGGCTTTCACAGCAGCACTGCTGTTTTAGCAGATGCAAGTGCTTTATATTAACTGTGACAGGAATTGCAGGTCCTGAGCCAAAGGAGAAAATAAATGTTTACTATTCAACTGGAAAGCTAAAAATCAAAGGCAGGGAGTGGGAGGTAAACAGACATAAAATCATGGATGAAGGCAATGTTATGGAGCTCAGTTCAGTAAATTTGTGCATATCCACATTCATATAAATCAAAGGAACTTGACCACGCAGATGTACTGGATTTGTTCCTGTTGGGTGCCAGCATTTTATCTGTGTAAGTGGACAGAAACTAGCCTAAGTTTTATTAAAATTACTAGTTCTCCAACTGTATATTCTGTTTCCTCAGTGCTTTCTGGTTTGAAATTCTTTGTTCCCTCAGAAGAGACTAGCACTGCTCTGAAAACACTACTACAATAAATAAAGGAATTCACAGACTACTGAACACACAGCAATAATATAGGGTATTCTTTGAAAAAGTAACAAGTATGACTCTGCCATGTTTTTGGATCCTTGTAGAACAGTCTGAGCGGGGACCACTATAGCCCTGAATTAACAACCAAGTTAAAACCAGTGTTCCTAGAATTATTGTTTGAACTGTTCAAATAGTGTTATAGCATAGCATAGTGTTTGAACTGTTCCAATGAAATCAACAGAATTACAATATAAAATATATAAATCAACCAGGCCTCCATGATTCTTCTAGTTTTAGACAGCTTTTAAGAAACCTGAAGCTCCCAGAAACTTTGAGTGAACTAAACACCTGGGCTGCATGTGAAAAGACCTTTTTGAACACTACTTATGATACTTGGGTTAAAAGAGAAACACAAATGTTGAAACATAGTCATTGACTTCTGGGGAGAACAATTATTTATATAAATTAACTAGGCTTACTAAAATTCAGAATAAAATAAGTTAGATAAAAGAGTACACTCGGGGTCTCTGTTTTTTAACTTTGTTTTCTACAGAATATGCAACATAGGAGTCTCTCAATAGAGGCTCAAAAACTGTTTAGTTGGACTATTTGAACTTTAATTATTTTCCTAAGTACAGGCATTCCCAGTAAAATGGATTACTACAGTAAGATCCCTCCATTATTTGTAACCCAACTGTTTGCAATCCATTACACTAAATAAAAGTCAGCATTGTTGTCACTGTTCAATCACTAAGTTGTGTTCAACTCTTTGCAACCCCATGGACTGCAGCACACCAGGCTTCCTTGTCCTTCACTGTCTCCCAGAGTTTTCTTAAAATTATGTTCACCGAAGCGGTGATGTTATCTAACCATCTCATCCTTCACTGCCCTCTTCTCTTCTTGCCTTCAATCTTTCCCTGCATCAGAGACTTTTCCAATGAGTTGGCTCTTCGCATCAGGTGACCAAAGTATTAGAGCTTCAACTTCAGCATCAGTTCTTCCAATGAATATTTAGGGTTGATTTTCCTTTAGGATTGACTGATTTAATCTCCTTGCTGTCCAAAGGACTAAAAGTCTTCTCCAGCACCACGATTTGAAAGCAACAATTCTTCAGCACTCAGCCTTCTTTAGGATCCAACTCTCATTATCTGTACATGACTACTAGAAAAACCACTACTAGAAAAACCATTTAATTATGTGGAACTTTGTTGGCAAAGTGATAGCTCTGCTTTTTACGCAGACAGTTAAATTAGAAATTTTATTAGCTCAGTTAATTTTATCAAAATGCATTTTTTTTTCATTTTTTATTTTCCCATGAAATCCAGCCTACAGGATCAGTTGTTTCCAAGTGTACAGGCAAAACCCATTTCCTAATGTATAGCAATGCTATCTGGGGGAGTTCTTATGCAAGCAATTTTCTGAGAAATATAATAGGGAACGAAGAAAGTGGAGTTGGCTGTCTTTAAACAGTGTGCAAGGCATTAGATTGTTTTGCCTTCCTAGAACAACAAGATAAACATACATGTCATCTGAAATTATACCTGTCATAATATAATGAAATAGCACACATGGGGTTTTCCTCCAAACTATGATATTTTACTTCTTTATAAATACTGCCCTAATCTTTTGACTCAAAATATGAACTTTCAAATTTCAGAGCTTAGCTAAATTGCTAGTTCCTGGAAAACAAAGTATTGGAAATGAGGGGGGAAAGTCACCATTATAAATTAAACAGCTATAGTATATCCCAAATAGGACAGTTATGTTATTTACATAAGTTTGAATATATGGAAGCTTGAAGCATTGACTAAGAGTACAGCTATATGCTAGATCTATTTCAAGGTAGGTCTTAATGTCTTTCCATAATATAGATAAAGTATTTTTTGATGCTTATAAAATATTTTATTATTATTAGAATTTGATGTTTTCCTCAATTCAACTGAATGTATTGTAGATAAGTACTAAATAATTCAGAATTTTAAAGTTTCCAATGGAAATTGGGCAGCTTTTATAGCCTAATTTCCATTCATGCCATAAATCCATTCATGCCTAACTTCATGCAGTAAGAGATAACATAGTAGTCTAAAAAGATTAATGCAGTTGTAAAGTTTAGATTATGAAATGATTTTATAGGACTGAGAAGAGTTTTAACTTGACTAGTGAGATCTGAATGAGTCATACAAATTCCTCAGATAATTAATATATTTAACATATCATGGGGCTTCCCAGGTGGAACAGTGATAAAGAATCACCTGTCAATGCAGGAAACACAAAAGATGTAGGTTTGATCCCTGGGTTGGGAAGATCCTCTGGAGTAGGAAATGACAACCCACTCCAGTACTCTTGCCTGGAAAATTCCATGGACAAAAGAGCCTGGCAGGCTACAGTCCATGAGGTCGCAAAGAGTTGGACACAACTGAGCACACACACACATATACACACACATCATAATATATTGACTTTCTCCATTACTGCATTCCATAGACAGTAATATAAACTAAGGTTGGAGAGAGATTGACCAGAAAATTCATTAGCAACAAAAATCAAGATTAACCTAGAGGTCTCTTGAATCCTGATTTAGGATTCCTTCAATTAGAGATAAGGGTGGGATGTGTGTGTGTGAGAGAGAAACAGACAGACAGACAGACACAGAGAGAAAGAGAGAGAGAAGGAATTCACACTGAATATTAAATGTTGAATGCCACTTAAAGTCTCAAGAACATGATAATAAATATATTGCTTGTAGATTACAATTTTACTTCCATTCTTATAGCTAATTAGCTATATTTTGGCTGTTTCTTTTTTAGTTGTCAAGAATGAGCACCTGAAAGTTTTATAAGAACAGTGACTCATATTGATAATATGAACCCAATGACCACGGGGTCCAAAGAGTCAGATACGACTGAGCACCTAACACACACACAATCATAAATGTGCACCATTATTCTTCATTGTAACTATAGGATAAATGGGTCCCAAACAAAATATCTTAGAAAAGTTTAAGTAGATAATTCATGAAGCAGTTTTCTTACTTTTTAATAAAGCTGATGGAAATGAGTTCATGGTTTCAGACAGGAAATACTAAAACTTTGAAACCTTTCTCACACACTAGCAAGAACAAAGAAGCTCAATATCAACTGTCTAAATAGGAGATTAATCAATTAATTAAACAGATTAATTCATCTTCTCACCTAACTCCCCCCTCCTCAAACTCACAAGCCAAGGCAGGATTTGTCCAATAGCTAGAATTTTAGTAGATTTCTGTGCCAGCTGAATCTACCTTGGTGAGCTTGACCTGAATTTCTCACCTCCTTCAGTGGGGCAGATGTCTAACACAGATGACTGCCTACCATTCCCAGTAAAGAAAAGTCTAATACTTTTTAAGATTTATAAAGCTCTATAAACATAGTTTATTAAGACTTCTGGAGTAAAAGGTACTCTCTAAATATAAGATATTAAAGTGCTTAATCAAAAGCACCTTTTTATATCCTCCATCAAGCTGAATAAACAAAAATGCAAAAGAACATAATATATCACTGCTGGAATATCCATCACAAATAGCCACAACTTTTCCATTTTTGGTTAGGTCTATTTGTACAGCCTTAAGTTACAAAGAATTCCAAATGCTTTTTGAAATGTAATACCACCTTCTTCACCTCACCCCTGCCCCTGCCACATCTCTGTCACAGATGTAATCACTTTCTAAGTGCTGATATAAACAAAGTTACATGTTCTTGCTTTATGAAGTTGATCACAAATCTTTAGCCGGAGGATTTATCTTTCACTTTGCATTGAATTTATAATATAAGACAGAAAAATGTCAATAGTCCACATGTAAGGAGTGTGAGGATGAATATCTTACCTTGCATAGCCAACTAAGCTTCAAAATAAGTTCCAGCTTCATACCTGATGACTATGTTGAATGTAAGAACTCTGTTGTATTATTTACAAAGACTAGTTTCAGAGGCTGGGCTGGTTTTAGCCTTTTTTTCTGCAAGTGGAAGAGTATATGTGGTATGAAAGAGCAAAAGGGAATAACTTCATAAGTCTGTTTCATTTGAAAAATATTGTTATCAGACTCTCAAATTCATGAAATCAAGAATAGCATGCAAACAGTATACCATTTAGAATAAGAAAACTTGCCATAAAAAGGGAACAAAATGCTAGGTGAGTTTCAAAAAAGAAGAATTACTATGAACAATGGGAAAGCTTTCTTAGATGCGGATATGACAATAGGGAAAGGCTTTCAAAATCTGATGCCCCTTTGTTTGACAGGTAATTATTTACGGACATTTGAAAATAAATACGAAAACTATATAACATCAGGCTGAAATTAAACATATCTCAGATTCTAGACTTAGGAACAACCCAGTGGGAGAATAGTAATAATACAGAACTTGACCTCCCAGACACAAAAGAAGTTAGCACACAGCTCTCCACATATTTTCCCACTGCTCTTCCTTATCCAGCTTCCCTGGTGGTTCAGTAAAAAAACTGCCTGCACAGTTTTCCACACCATTGACTGTAAGCCTCCTCCTTGAAACTCAGGACTCTGTTCTTCTCACTATGTTGACTCTTACTCACCACTGCACCCTTAGCACACAAAAAAAGAGCAGGGTACAGACTTAGCATTCAATACATTTTGGACGGATGAATGAAGTTATTGTGCCTATGAAGTGAAAGGTGAAAGAGGCTACAGGAATCAGGAAACAAAGGTGGAGCAGGGAATTATGGATCTATGTTTACTCCAAATTTAAGACTTGCTCTTCTCCAGTCCTTAAATTTGGTACTATTTGATTCCAGAGAAAGCTTGTGCTCCTCAAGGAAATCCAGCACTGGGATGGACAAGAAAGCGAGAAACGGACAGTTGGTCTTTAGACTGCTGCGTAAATATCACAATATCAATATCATAGTCTTAATTTTCCAGAAAATTAGAGATACCAAGGGAATATTTCATGCAAAGATGGGCACAATAAAGGACAGAAATGATATGGACCTAACAGAAGCAGAAGATATTAAGAAGAGGTGGCAAAAATACACAGAAGAACTATACAAAAAAGATCTTCATGACCCAGATAACCACAATGGTGTGATCATTCACCTAGACCCAGACATCCTAGAATGCAAAGTCAAGCAGGCCTTAGGAAGCATCACCACAAACAGCTAGTGGGTGATGGAATTCCAATTGAGCTAATTAAAACTTTAAAAGATGATGTTGCTAAAGTGCTGTACTCAATGTGCCAGCAAATTTGGAAAACTCAGCAGTGTCCACAGGACTGGAAAATGTCAGTTTTTATTCCAATCCCCAAAAAAGGCAATGCCAAAGAATGCTGAAACTACTGCACAATTGCACTCATCTCACCGCTAACAAAGTAATGCTCAAAATTCTTCAAGCCAGGCTTCAACACTATGTGAACCGTGAACCTCCAGATGTTTATGCTGGATTTAGAAAGGCAGAGGAAGCAGAGATTAAATTGTCAACATCCTTGGATCATTGAAAAAGCAAGAGAGTCCCAGAAAAATATCTGCTTCATTCACTGTGCTAAAGCCTTTGACTGTGTAGATCACAACAAACTGTGGAAAATTCTTCAAGAGATGGGAATACCACACCACCGTACCTGCCTCCTGAGAAATCTGTATGCAGATCAGGAAGCAACAGTTAGAACAGGATATGAACAACAGACTGGTTCCAAATCGGGAAAGGAGTATGTCAAGGCTGTATGTTGTCACCCTGCTTCTTTAACTTATATGCAGAGTACATCATGAGAAACATTGGGCAGGATGAAGCACAAGCTGGAATCAAGATTGCCGGGAGAAATATCAATAACCTTAGATAAGCAGATGACACCACCCTTATGGCAGAAAGTGAAGAAGAACTAAGGAGCCTCTTGATGAAAGTGAAAGAGGAGAGTGGAAAAGTTGGCTTAAAACTCAATATTCAGAAAACGAAGATCATGGCATCTGGTCCCATCACTTCATGGCAAATAGATGGGGAAAGAGTGGAAACAGTGACAGACTTTATTTTTTTGGGCTCCAAAATCACTGCAGATCGTGACTGCAGCCATGAAATTAAAAGATGCTTCCTCCTGGGAAGAAAAGCTATGACCAACCTAGACAGAGTATTAAAAAGACATTACTTTGCCAACAAAGGTCGGTCTAGTTAAAGCTATGCTTTTTCCAGTAGTCATGTATGGATGTGAGAGTCGGACTACAAAGAAAGCTGAGTGCAGAAGAACTGACGCTTTTGAACTATGGTATTGGAGAAGACTCTTGAGAGTCCGTTGGACGGCAAAGAGATCATACCAGTCCATCCTAAAGGAAATCAGTCCTGAATATTCATTGGAAGGACTGATGCTGAAGCTGAAACTCCAATCCTTTGGCCACCTGATGGGAAGAACTGACCCATTTGAAAAGACCCTGATGCTGGGAAAGATTGAAGGCAGAAGAAGGGGACAACAGAGGATAAGATGGTTGGATGGCATCACCAATGCAATGGACGTGAGTTTGAGCAAGCTCCGAGTGTTGGTGATGGAGAGAAACTTGGCGTGTTTCAGTCCATGGGGTCGCAAAGAGTTGGACACGACTGTGCAACTGAGCTGAACTGAACTGAACTGAACCCTCCAGTGTCTATCCAGAAAAGTCTGGTGGGAGAGCACCAGAGATAGGTGACAGGTGACAGAGGCTGCTGGAAAGTACAGTTCAAGCACACAACACATTGTAGACTTGAAAGAAAAAAATGAGGACAGGGACAAGGTGTTCATAACAGTAAGATCTTAATGGTTCTGGTCTATGTTCTTTATATTCACAGTCAGAAGAGTAATAAATACATGTCTTAGAGTGTAAACATAGTGAAACACTGTTTAGTCCCTGAGTCACGTCTGACTCTTTTTGACCCCATGGACTGTAGACCTCCAGGCTCCTCTGTCCGTGGGATTTCCCAGGCAAGAACACTGGACGGGATTGCCATTTCCTTCTCCAGGGGATCTTTCTGACCCAGAGATTGAACCCACATCCCCTGTCTCCTGCTTGGTAGGCAGGTTCTTTATCATTGAGCCAACAGGGAAGCCCAAACAGTGAAATACTGAGGTGGAAAACAACTATTTGCTTAAGGTGTAGCTTTGCACATTATAATAAGAACTTTCTTAGCTTTAAAAACTTTTTGTTAATAAATGCTTATGGTAGATGTTTGTTTTTATCATTTCCATGTACTAGCTGTCAGGGATCATTTGAATCATGTATTTATGAAAATCTATTCTTAGTCACATCTACTTAGAGATACTTTGTATTTTTGATGTTCCTAACAAAGCCATTTCTCTCACACACTTTTTAAAGTTAAGTCAGATTTAATTTAAGCTCTACTTCTTTGTACCACAGGCATTTGTTATCTTTTTTGTCAAGTAGAATGTTAACTTGTACCACTCCTGCTAGACAAGAAGTTGGGCTATTTTCTCTGTATTCCAATTGGTCTATTTTTAAAACTACTCATATCTTTAGAAAAAATTATAACAATTATTTCTAAAAGACAGATGTGAAGTGTAAATTGAAAAGTAAGAAAACAGGTATGTTAGTTGGAAAAAGTGATTAGCAGGCCACAGCAACAAAGATATTTCTAGAACACTATATACGGTGTGGCCCTTCTGACCCAGCCCTTAGCAGGGGATTCTATTTTGAGTTAGTTTTCTATGAAAAAAATGTGTTGTTCTTACCTTTTCACATTTATTTATCATGTTCCTCATATACAGTGGCATTATTTACAAATAGGTGCCATGGTTGGTTAGAAATTAAGGGGATCTGTGTCCTACTATTAATACACTGTATCTGCCACCAATTGACAAGATTTAAAATGACTAGTCATCTCTTTTGAACTAAGACTGTTTTTATTTTTATTCATTCATACTGAATGAATGCTTTTTACTCTTTAAATTGTGTTTCTGCCACAGGAGGGAAAAAAAATACCTCTTCCATAGGAAGACAGAGAAATAAATCCCAGGTTTTGACTACCAAAACATATATTTTTGTTAAAATAGCAGCACACATATAAAAACAAAGAGAAGATATTCTTAGAAGAAAAGATTAAAGAAACCAGATGTATTGAACTCCTGTATCTAATTATTATAACTTGCCTGGAGTTACAAATGTTGACCCATTTTATGAATTGGGAGTCTATGTTTAGCTTTTCTCAGTACTACTGACTTTTCACACTCTTTGTTCAGAAGCTTCTAATTGTCTTCTAGGATCATAAAGCACAACATTTTGGGGGTGTCATAATGGCAACCCAATGGAATATGTTTACCTCCTCTCCCAAGGGTCCAGAGCACATGGCACTGTTGATCACTTTCTCTTTCATAAAATTCTCACCTTTCTATGACACTCCTCTCTTGAGAAACACCTTCCTCTCTTCCCATTTCATGTTTTGTTTACAGACACCTTTCATTCTGCTAAGTTGCTTCAGTTGTGTTTGTGACCTTCAGACTCTTTGTGACCCTATGGGCTGTAGCCTTCCAGGCTCCTCTGTCCATGGGCTTCTCCAAGCAGCAATAATGGAGTGGGTTGCTGTGTCCTCTTCCAGGGGATCTTCCTGACCCAGGGATAGAACCCACATCTCCTGCGGCTCCAGCATTGCAGGCGGATTCTTTACCACTGAGCCACTGGGGAAGGCCATCTTTCATTCTATTTGCCTCTAAATGTTGGTACTGTGCTTGTCTTTGTTCTCAGCACTATGTTTTTCTTTTTTCTTTTTTAAGTGAAATTATCCAAATATGTGGCTTAAGCTATCACTTATATGCTTATGCTTCTCCATCCTAAATCCCCAACTGGACCTTTCTCCAGAGCTTAGATGCATATAGTCAGCCCTATTAATCATTTCAACTTGGCTATCCACACTGTCACTTAGAATTGTAACTGAACTCATCGCTCATATCTTCTCTGACACAGTATTTGAAAACTTCTTATCAATTATCTCATACCTCTGCTTAACACACTCCAGAGGCTATCCCCGAAATTCTTGACAAAGCTTAAGATATTGTACTTAAGATATAAGTTATGCATGATTTTCTGCTGTCTATTTTTCTATTCTCCTCTCTCATCCATTCACCTGTATTCCTTGATTCTTCTTGCCTTTTTACTCACTTCTTTCTCTACAATCTGCATTATTATCTGCCCTTCCTTTCTTCAGCTCATAAACACCTGCCTATCTTACCAAAAGTCAGTACAAATAGTAACTCTTCTAGAGAGTCTTCCTTAGTGCCACGTCTAATTTCAATATGTCAATACCCCAATTCAAGGCTCTTAGTAGATCACACTCATGTTGTTTAGTCGTTAAGTCATGTCTGACTCTCTTGTGACTCCATAGACTGTAGCCCGCCAGGTTCCTCTGTCCATGGGATTTCCCAGGCAAGAATACTGGAGTGGGTTGCCATTTCCTTCTCAGGGAATCTTCCTGATGCAGGGATCAAACCCCCGCCTCCTGCATTGGCAGACAGATTCTTTACCACTGAGCTACCAGGGAAGCCCAGGCCATACTTACACCTGTAGTATTATTTGCACTACATGTTAACTACTGATTTTCTTGTTCATTAATCTAAGAAATCTGTGAAACCTCAGAGTCATCCTTGACATTTCTTTTTATATCATAACCTATTAAAAAGCAGAGACATTACTTTGCCAACAAAGGTCCATCTAGTCAAGGCTATGGCTTTTCCAGTGGTCATGTATGGACGTGAGAGTTGGACTATAAAGAAAGCTGAGTGCAGAAGAATTGATGCTTTTGAACTGTGGTGTTGGAGAAGACCCTTGAGAGTCCCTTAGACTGCAAGGAGATCCAACCAGTCCATCCTAAAGGAGATCAGCCCTGGGTGTTCATTGGAAGGACTGATGTTGAAGCTGAAACTCCAATACTTTGGCCACCTGATGCTAAGAGCTGACTCACTGGAAAAGACCCTGATGCTGGGAAAGATTGAGGGCAGGAGGAGAAGGGGACAACAGAGGATGATGGTTGGATGGCATCACCAACTCGATGAACATGGGTTTGGGTGGACTCTGGGAGTTGGTGATGGACAGGAAGGCCTGGCGTGCTGTGGTTCATGGGGTCGCAAAGAGTCGGACATGACTGAGCGACTGAACTGAACTGACACACAATTCATCGAGAAACTCTCTTGGCTCTACCTTCAAGATATATGCAAAATCTAGTCATTTCCTACTACCCCTTCTCTACTTTTCTAGTCCAAGCTACCAACATGAGTCTGGATTTCTGCGGTAACTTTCTAACTGGTCCCTCTTGACTCCAAGTATTCCACTCTCAACACAGCAACCAGAGTGATCCTCTTAAAGTATCAGTCAGCTTATATTTCTCTGCTCAAACTCTGTCATGGCTCCCCATTTCATGCGGAGAGAAAGCCACATCCAGAAAGGGCGTACATCACGAAGTTCTCTAAACTTTCTCTGACCTCAGCTCCTACTACTGCTTTGCTGCTTACTTCTGCCTTATTTTATTGGATCATAATATCTCAGAGCCTTTTCACTGGGTGTCCCTCTTATTAAAATATCCTTTCCCCAGAGAGCCACATGAATAACTCATTCTGTGGTCTGTGCCCAAGCGTCATCTTCTCAGAAGAGAAGATTTTACCATTATTAAAATTACAGCCTGCAGCTCACTCCAACACTAGCCCTCTTGGGCCTCTGCACATTAATATACTTTCTCCATAGTATTTTTACTTTTTCATATAATATCTCTTGTATTATTTGTTTATGTTCTGTTACTCCTTCTAGAATATAAGCTTCACAGGGGCAACGATTTATATTTTATTCACTGATGTATTCTAAATGCCTAAAGTAATACCTGACAAATAATGAGCTTTTGATCAATACTTGCCAAATCAATGAGTAAACAAGTGAATAAGAGAATGATAATAGGGTCCATGAACTATTTCTCTATTTCTAGACATAGCAAAGTGCCTGAAATATACAGTAGACATGCAATTATTCTTGACAGAATATATATATATGAACAACTGATTAAAAGAATGGTTGGGAGATCTGGTGGGGTCTCCACCATTTTATAAAGATAAATAAAATATAGTCTCTAAACTAAATATGCTCCCTGTCTCTCTGGAAAAGGGTAAGAAAGACAAATTATGCTATTGTAAATATGAACCTAATGTTCAGAAATAATTACTAATCTTAGCTGTCCTGTTCTGTCCTGCAAATTATACTATTGCTGACCAGCTAAACTTTGATTATCAGCATTCTTTACAGTTTTCAGAAAGACCCTAAGTATTTTTATGTCTTCAATTCCCTCTTGCTCCATAGGATGTTAATATTTTCTCTAATATGAAGCCCTCAAATCATTCCCATGATTGGACCCAGTAAGAAAAAGTTTCCTCTTTTTATGTTCTGGTCACCAATTTCAAAACTGAGTGGGTGAGGAGGATGGTTTCCACAGCACCAACAAAGAATTCTTAGATACCAGAAGAGTATCTGAGAATTCAACTTGATTCTGACACTATATACTTGGTAGGTAGCATCAGATTCCACAGGTTAAAGGTTCAATCACACAAGATCCCCCCCCTCTCACTTAGGATGCCAGAGGCAAGTCCAGGTTGTCACCTGTGCTTCTCACCTACAGGCTACAGATCAGAAGTTCCAACAATCCCCTCCTTGAGTTCAATTAACTTGCTAGAGTGACTCACAGAACTCAGATAAACATTTTACTTACTTGATCACCAATATATCTGGAATCTAAAAAAAGTACTACAGATGAACCTATTTGCAGGACAGGAATAGAAACACAGACATAAAGAACAGAGATGTGGACGTGGGGGGAAGGGGAGTGTGGAATGAACTAGGATTAGGATTGACAGTAGGACTGACACTGTGCTGTGCTTAATCACTTGGTCGTGTCCGACTCATTGCGACCCCATGGACTGTAGCCTGCCAGGCACCTCTGTGCATGGGGATTCTCCAGGCAAGAATACTGGAATGGGTCGCCATGCCCTCCTCCAGGGGATCTTTCCAACCTAGGGATCTAACCCAGGTCTCCCACATGGCAGGGGAATTCTTTACCTTCTGAGCCACCAGAGAAGCCCAAGAATACTGGTGTGGGTAGCCTATCCCTTCTCCAGGGGATCGTTCCAACCCAAGAATCAAACCGGAGTCTCCTGCATTGCAGAAGGATTCTTTACCAGCTGAGCTACCAGGAAAGTCTGGCAAATATTCACTACCATGTGTAAAATAAAGAGCTAGTGGGAACCTGCAATATGCACATGGAGCTCAGCTTGGTGTTCTGTGATGACCTAGAAGGGTGGGGAGAGGGGTGGGGTGGGAGGGAAGTCCAAGAGGAAGGGGATATATGTATACATATAGCTGACTCACTTCGCTGTATAGCAGGAACTAACACAACATGTAAAGCAATTACACTCCAATAAGAAAGGGTATAATTCAGGAATAGCCAGGTAGAAGAGACGCATGGACGCATAGAGCAAGGTACAGGGAAAAGGGCAGAGCTTAGATCCTCAATGTCCTCTTCAGGTGCCCCACTATCCCTAAATCTCCACCTGTTCACCAGCCTGGAAGCTCTATGAATCCTGTCCTTCTGGGGTCTTTTTGTTCATTGTATTTTTAGGGGGAAGGCTTTGTTACATAGTCATGGTTGATTAAATCATTGACCTCTAGCAATTAATTTAACTTTCAACCCCTCGCTCCTTCCCAGAGCCTGTGATGGCAGGCGGGGTTCTAAAAGTACCAACACTCTAATCATATGGTTGGTTCCCTGGCAACCAATCTAGTCCTAATATTGCCTCAAAGGGCTTTCCAAAAGTCACCTTGTTAATATAGCCAAAGACTCCTTCATAGCTCTTAACACAAAACACTCCAAAGGGTTTAGGAACTTTGTGCCAGAAATGACAAAAACTATTATATATATATATATATATATACATATATATATGTATATATATGAAAGTGAAAGCATGCAGTCATAATATACATATATATTTCTTATTATAAATCTCAATGCCACACTTCCAAAGAAAAAAGATAGTATTATAGTCTCATGGATTATATAGTTTTGGAAGATAATACTATAGTCTTGAATGAGATAGTTATTCCTCTGACAGAAAAGAGTCATTTGAATGCTTTGCTTTTGATCAAAGTTTGCTCATAGTTTGTCATGTTTGGATTGATGGTGATGATTTTATTAGTTTTGGAATATTATTTCCATCATGTAGATTTTTGGGTAAGATAAGTGGAGAAGATAATCAACAAAACACAATTTTTTCCTTTTGTAATTTTGAAATACATTCAATTTATATGAAGTGCTTTAGGTGGAAGAGTTCTCACAAATGTAAGAATATGGAAAGGTGAGAAAGGAGAAACCTAGATAAACAAAGTAAGTCTACCCAAATAGAATACAGAGAATTTTGAAATGAGTAAAATATGTGAATCTTTTCTAATTTCAAAAGCAAATCTTTTTGCATTTTGGTTTGAGCAGGTTCTCTGCCACTTCAAGCTTGAAAAGAGAGAAATGATAAAGCCAGTTTCAAAAACAGATAGTGTTGCCCAAGAGGTTTAGTGGAGGTTTATTATTTATTAAGCCGTGATGAGAAATGCCTTTGTATGGTGTCACTCTGTAACATCTACAGTAATGGGCCACTGGTTCCATGGTTAATCATATTCAAACTAACATATTAAATTAGCCCAACATTAATCACTAGAAAAAGTCCAAAGATAAATGACTGAAAAGGGCATTTAAGTGAAGGGAGTAGCTTGAAGATAACAGCAAGCAGGACATATAAATAAAAGCAAGGATAATTACATTCTCTTTTAAGCAAAGATCATGGAAATCTCTACCTGCTTGAATTATGGCAAAAATCAATTAGTCTATAAATCAGAATTTTTTCTGTTGGGCTGTACCAAGCCTAGAGGAAATCATTACTTTTGACATCACTAATAAAATAAGAGTTTTTCAGCTAATATTTAGTTTTCTCTAAATAATATCATCTTCAGAAAATCATCCATCAATAGAAAGGCCTACATATGTACCATGTATAGATTTCTAACTGTTGTCACAAAGAGAAAAGATCCAAGTGAAACAATTGGAAAGCGAGACAATGGGTCTGTGCTTTAGTGGAGATTCAGATATTATCAGAAAGAGTTATTTGGGAATTACATGGCCTAGGTATAATTTCTTTACCACTCACTGTGAGACCCAGACAGGCTCCTCAATCTCTGTGGACCTCAGTTGTTTGAGATTTAAAAACTTTAAAATGGAGTTCATACAGTTCTAATGAGATGGATGAAACTGGAGCCCATTATACAGAGTGAAGTAAGCCAGAAAGATAAAGAACATTACAGCATACTAACACATATATATGGAATTTAGAAAGATGGTAACGACAACCCTATATGCAAAACAGAAAAAGAGACACAGAAGTACAGAACAGACTTTTGAACTCTGTGGGAGAAGGTGAGGGTGGGATGTTTCGAAAGAACAGCATGTATATTATCTATGGTGAAACAGATCACCAGCCCAGGTGGGATGCATGAGACAAGTGCTCGGGCCTGGTGCACTGGGAAGACCCAGAGGAATCGGGTGGAGAGGGAGGTGGGAGGGGGGATCGGGATGGGGAATACGTGTAAATCTATGGCTGATTCATGTCAGTGTATGACAAAACCCACTGAAAAAATAAATAAATAAATAAAGGAAAAATAAATAAATAAATAAAACATACCCACCACAAAAAAAAAAGGAGTTCATAATATCTTCTTCCTAACACTTTTGTGAGAAGTCAGCAATATAAAGTTTATGTAAATTCTAATTATAATACCTGAAAGAGGATAACTACTTGATATATCATTGTTGCAGACTAGATGATGATAATGAACTTTTTAAAAAAGGTAATTCTAAAAAAAAAAAAAAAGGTAATTCTATGACAATAATTCTTATTAATTATATTGTCATTTAAAATACCCACACACATTAATCTGTACAAGACCACTCCCCCATCATCTTCCATCCTCCGTTTCTCTCCGGCAGGAGCAAAACAAAGCCCAAATCTCTGCATGCTCCTGACAAGATGCCTACTCCTCCCCTCCCAGCAGCCCAGTCCTGATTGCCTTGAGATTAACAACACTAAGATCACAGTGCTCTTTATAACTGTTTTCCTCTGTCACAAAGGAAGCTAACAACTCCCAGGTTAACTCCTCAACCTCAACTTCCAACCTAAACCTCTCAACCTCCAACTCTAATTCCCTAGAAATTCATTATCTTTTCATTTCTACATAACTCCTCAAACTCATCCACTCTTAACTCTGGAAATTCATAGTCAGCTGTCAGCAAAGTTCACCACATTCTCCATCTGTTTTTTATATTTCCCTTTTTGACTTCTTCTACTGAAACCTGACTTACCCAGCAGCCCTAACAATTAATGTCTATTTTGTCTTCATTCCCTCCCTAACACCAGGATCATAGTCCCCTTGCTTTTGCTAGAATGTCCTGCTCCTTTTCTCCCTAAAACAAACATTAAAATAAGCAAAGCAAATTTTGATTCTTCTGTAGTTATACTATCACATCTCTCCTTGTTATAAATCATTGCCAGTATCACTTATGCTTATTCCTCAAAGATTTTAGCTCTTGACTGATTGTCACTTTCTGTAACAATATACTTGAGACAATGCTTCATGGTTTAAATTTTCATGTAAATGCTTATTTCAAATTTTCAGTTCTCTAAACTGAGTTTATTCCCCACCCTACCACACCCATAACTTCATATCCCAGACTTTGTCTTTACCAAAAACTACAACCCCCTCAAATCTAATTTTAAACATCCCACTCTCCGTTCACCATTTCCCATCTTTCTAGCTCCCTCTATCCAGTGTCTCAACTTGTAATATTCTTCAACCCCCTTGAAACCTATAATCCATCAATCCTGACTCCCCTTCACTGCCCCTTTTCCCTCAGTCTTTTATTTCTCTCATTCATCACATGATATATCATGGTCCAAATTATAATCACTCCTTATATTCACCTCCAATATTTTGACCTTTTCTTTTCTCAACAAACTTGGTTAAATCCAGTGCTTTTGCTATTTTGCAGATGAAAGTGTTCAGAGAAAATTACAGGCATGCTGACCAGTTTTACATTCAATGCATATTCACTAACCTCAAATGGACCCTTCTTGGCAACCCTTCAACACTTCCTCATGGACAACCATTTCACAAGTTATTTGCTTCAAACCCATGGCCCCTCCTCCTCAATATTTATGTTTAGCTGATGGGCTACCTTCTCTTTCACTAATACAACAGAAAAAATCAAGAATGAGTTCCACTATTTCTCACCATACATCTACCCACCCACCCATATCTGCTTCCTCCTGTCCTCCCTGTTATGACAGTTGAAGTGTCTAAAGTCTTAGCTAAGTCCTCCCGTTCCATCTGTTGGTTATGTCCCATCCTCTCTCTCCTACTCAAAGACATCATTCCAGCATTTCTCCTCTCCTGTAGTATCAACTTTCCCTTCACTGGAGCAACACTCCTGTAAGTACACAAACCTCCTATAATTTCTACTATCCTAAAAAGCCATTTTAAAGGCTTCTTTTTAACTCCCCTCCCCTTTCATTTATCACCTAATTCCTATGGTATTTTTAAAAGTAGAAAAATTTTTTTTAAGTTTAATGTCTTCTTTGTTCCCCCAAAAGCCTGATTAAAGCAAGTTTAACTCCCCAAAACATCACTAAAACTTTCAAAGATAGCAATGGCCTCTTCTTCCCAAGTTCAGTGTTCACTTTTCAGTTGCCCCTCTCACTTATCATCAGGATGTCACATTTCAATGCAGAGTAACTCCTTCCTCTAATTACTCAAAAAAAAAATAGTCATCCAAGTCTTCTCTGCAGCCCTCAAACTCTACATCCAATCCATCATTAGATCTTATCAGCAATTCTTTCAAAAGAAATCTGGACTCTAACTCATCACATCCACTGCAGCCACCCGAGTCCATGCCATCATTATCTGTGGCTGGGTAACTGATGTGACTTGCTGTCTCTCTGCTTCTGTCTTTGTCTATACTCTGTTCTCATGAGTATAGGGAAACTGGCCCTCATGAAGCATGGTTGATTTCCATACCCTTAAAGTAAGCTGTAGCAGGGGTCATCAAACTACTGCCAGCAGGTCAAATCTAGCCAGAACACTATAGCACACAAACCAAGAATCGTTTTTAAATTTTTACGGGGGAAGCAGGAGCAAATGTGTAAGAAGAGGAAGAGAAAGAAGAGCAGAAGGAATGGGAGGAGGACAATATATTCTGGAGAACTGAAGCATCCTACAAAGCTAAAATATTGGCTCTTTATTTGCCATCCCCAGGCCTACACAAGCTCCTTCTCTCCAAATCTCTCACTCACTCTACTTTAACCATATTAATATCCTTGCTTTTTTTGTTTTGTCAATGTTTCAGACAAACAAGGCTTTTGGATTAGCTATTCCCAATGTTACACTTTCCCCAGATAACCATGTATCGATAGGCATCTCCTACTTTTGGCCTTTATTCAAATACCACCTCCTCCAGGAGACCTTTGCTGATACCCCCTTATAAAACTGCAACACTTCTTCTCCTTACTACTTCCTATTTCCCTTCCCTGCTTCATTTTTCTCTAGAGCTCTTATTACTGCTGGTTCTCAAACAAGCTCCCATACAGGGAGGGCAAAAAGAGACCAAAGCAAAAGGCAGAGCAGTCCAGACTGGTAGAAGTTCTAGTCAGCAAAGGAACTTACTTACAAGGTTTGTCTTGGGTATCACAAGACGACAAACTCCACATCCACTGCCAGAATCTTAAAAGAAGTTTTTATGGAGGATTTAAGGGGATTCAGTTACTTATACAGTCCAGATGGTCCCAACCACACTCTACTTTCTCAAGGCTGAGTTCTTGAAAGTGGCTCTGACTGTGGGAATGGTGGACAGAGTATAAATTCCAAGGACAGCGGAGGAATTCAGGAGCCTCCGACTGCCTGAGTCCAGCTCATGGGTTAACCAGGGGTCAAGTCCTCTCAAAGACTTCCTCCAACAACCACTATTTAGCATACTGTATATTTAACTCATGCTTTATTGACTGTCCACCCCCAACCACAGTGTTAGATCCATGAGAAAAGGGATGTATGCACAATTTATTCACAGCTATGTATCCAGCATAATGGCATTGCCTCACACATAGTAGGGACTCAGAAAGTATTTGCTGAACAAATAAATCATGTACTGTAAACTGCTAAGTTTTGGTCATATAAATAAGCATATTCTCTATAGCTCTGTGGGTAAGGTAAAAAGTGCCAAAATTTCCCCTTATTTGCAATATATTTTGGTTGTGTTTATTTTTATCATCACAAGACTCATTCTAGTATGCCTAAGCTGAACCCAGTATAAGTGGCAAGCATTCTTAGCAGGGACAGATAAGAGCAGAATGTTTTATTATGCATTTAAGTAACTGCTTCTCTTTGTCTAATCTTCTAACAATAAACTGACCCTCTTCTATTTACCTAAGTGTCTCATCTGCTTATTTCCTTTTGATTTCTTCATTTTTAAAATATATATAAAAAAGTGAATAAAATAACTAAAGGTATAAAAAAAAGATGACATTTTATATTCTGAGTGAAAAGTTCAGATTTATTTACCAGAAAATAATGAGTAACTTAATGAAAGAGTGAGTAAAAGATCAGAAATGTGAGCCCAGAGGCTACTCCCATGCAAAGATGGAAAAGCCGTCACCAATCACCCTTCATGAAGGTGCTGACAAGGATGATAATGCTGGACTAAGGAGCTTGAAAAGAATGTCAGCAAGGTCATCATGGAAAGCTTGATTCTTGTATCAACCAAGTAAGACCTCCTGTTTTCATTCATGATCATCAACTTAACTGTAGATATAAATAAAAAATAAGTATAAATCAACCTAAATTTGTACTCACTTCTATAAAAATCATCAAAGTACATTCGCTACTGATGATGAATTTATCACCAGCAAAGCCCATTGCTACGGCTTCCCACGTGGTACAGTGGTAAAGAATCCACCTGCCAATGCAAGAGACAGATGCAAGAGACATAGTTTCGATCCCAGTCGGGAAGATCCCCTGGAGAAGGAAATGGCAACCCACTCCGGGATTCCTGCCTGGAGAATCCCATGGACAGAGGAGCCTGGCGGGCTACAGTCCATAGGGTCTCAAAGAGTGGTACACCGAGCACCAGCACCAAAGCCCGCTGCAGTCCCTGGGAAAAAGAAGATGGAATCTAGGTGAGACGGTTTTACCCTTTCTTTTGTGCTTCATCTAGCTTCACTTGCCTGCAGGGGGCTGTGGTCAGACGCCACACACCTGACACATCAGGTTAGAGTTTCCAGCCAGAGACGCTGCCGGACACTTCCATTCAAGATGGCAGAAGCGCCCGGGACAGAGTCGTGCCCAGCACTTCAGTCTGAAGAGCTGAGCCGTGAGGGAAGCGACTGCTGGAAAACTGCCCTTCCCTCCACAGACAACGGGAGGACTAACAAAAGTTCAATAAAACTTAGGCGGACCAGCTGCACAAGCAGGAGAAAATGCCCTGTGGAGTGTGACAGGAACAGTTTGGCTGCAGTCAGTTCCCAGGATAAGCTGACGGGTGCAACGTTCCACCCTGTCAGTTCTTGTTCAGACTCGGGAGAAGCTAAAAATTCAGGGAATTTTAACGGAGAGAGAAGCCTAACTTTTGGTCAAGACAAAGCAGAGGGTATGAAATGGGACAATTGAGAATAATCAGTCAGCAGGAATGAAAACCTCTACTCCAGGAAATGTAGTTTCTCTATTCTGAACCGGACCACGATGGACAGGGGCTCCTGCCAGTTTTATAGACCAAACCCAATTTTACCAACACCAGCTCCTCCTGCAATCGGAGACTTTCACTAAGCAGAAGGCACTCCCTTTGAAACACTGTCACCGGCAAAGCTCATTAACAATTCCTGGGAAATAGAATGTGGGTAATAAAGTCTAACCTGTTTTTCCCTTTGTGCTTTCTAGTTTCACTGGCTCATAAGGCCAGGCCAGGCCCAGAGGCCTCCCAGCTGGTACTTCAGATCTGAGTCCATACCGCAAAATGGCTGCCGACACCTCAGCCGGCAGACCGCGCTCTGCTCGGGACACTCAATTCAACATGGCGGCAGCCGGCCGTGCGCAGAAACTGCACTGGGCACTGCAGTCTTGAGCATAAGCAGAGCAGCTGTTCCCACCTGCAAGAGCTCCACTCTTTCCCCTGCTGATGAAATCCTTATAAAGCAGCCCCACCCACAGCCTGTCCTGAGAGCACCTGCTAAAGAGCAGCAGCTTGTGCCTATCCATTGTTTGATGAAAGAGTAAAACTTCCTGTTGCTTCTGAACTGAACTCCTCCTCCTTCTACTAGTGAGAGTGACACCAGGCAGGAGGACCCTTGCTGGGGACTGACTCAAAAGGGTCAGTGACAAATTTACAGACACATCTTTGACACAAATTTCATGACAATGACTTATTAACTCATCTCAGATTTCTAAGACTCCTTCTTATTCATAACCTCGCTAATTAATTTCCCTATTTTTTCCATTCCTGTGAAGCAAAATTCTCCTGGCCTTCTCTGGTTACATTCACTTTCAGTTCCTCTGGATGACTCTGACTTTTGTCCAGTAATCTCAGAAGCTGTCACTGTCAATAGTAATTAGGAAACAGATGACAAGCCAAAATTAGGCAAATTGAGGTGAGTTGAATAAAAGGTCCATTTTCAAAGGTATGGGCAAGATACATGGGGGGAAAAAATGCAGTGATGTGGTACCAGAAGGTTATGAGATCAGGCAATATTCTTAGGCCTGAAAAAGAAAAGGAACAGGAGTAATAAAACAACTTGGAGAAAGTGCTCCACAGAGAGGGTCACCTAAGAGGAAGGGTGACCTTCAGTAGAGGACAGTCTAACCATGGGAAACTGGCAAGGACTTTCTCCCAGCCTCCAGACCTCTTGTTGGTGTCTCATATTGGCAAAATCCAGCAGGAAACCTTAGAACAAAGAAAGACTGCTGATGGTCATTGTCAGGTCATTGTCCCAGTACACTGAATTGGGAAAGGGTGAAGAATGAATCTGGAGCATTAAATGTCATTATTGGTTAGTTGCAATCTGAGTCAATAAAATGCTTTTCATAGATAGTTTCCAGATCAAGCAAAATTTACTCAGGATTACAAAGAAAGAATTGGCATGTTAAAGAAACAGCACATAGCTTTCAGTTCATATTGCAAAAGGTACTTAGTATGTGGGATCAGATTTTCATTCCAGGTAAATTCCTAGGAGGATTTCTGTAAATTTTTCAGGTTAAAAGTTAATCATGACTATGTTCATAAATTTGTCAAACAGCATGACTAACAGGGCATAAGAATCTTTATTAAATAAACCTCTTTCCTTTGCATCTACAGCACAAACTCAGTGGGTTTCTGAACTGGAATGACGTCTCCCTTTCTGTTCCTTTGCTCCTTCCAACCTTGCTCTGTCCCTGCTCCCATTCCAGGTCACTGTTCAGCATACTAATGCCAAGCCTGCTTTTACCCGAAGTGCCTGTTTCGTATGCTGTCATATATATACTGCCAGTTGGAGCTCAGCCAGTGGAATTAAATGAAATGGTTTTCTGTCAGACTGAATACTAATTATGTCTTCATGCTGAAGCTAGGTCTGCATAATGACATCATTTGCAAGTAGGCTGGAAGTTGAAGCTCAGATACAGTTTGCTCTTATATTTATGGATGTAAGCAAAGTGGTTTTACGCTGTTTAATCTACCTGTTTTGTGTGAGAGTCTGCTTGTTTGATAGATTTGGCTTTGAAAATCTAAGGTTTTCTCTGGGTGATATTGTGGATTAAGTAAATTTTTTTCATTGCCTAAATCAGTTGTCAAGGCTTCAAACCCACAACTAAGTGCCCTAGGGAAACCTTTGGGACACTACCTTTTTTTTTTTTTTTTGGTATTGTCAAGAGCCTGAGATTCCCTTCAGGTCATGCATATATGCCTAGCATGATAAAATATCTGATTCTCTGAGACAGCTTGGTTTACGTCTGTTGGTTATTCTCAAAACTTTCCCACTTTGTACAAAGTCTGCACTTTGAGCTCATCAGCCTGTCAGAAATAATAGTATCCTTCACCCTTCAAATAATGCCCACATGTCTTGCAGCATTTATTGTGTTCAATTAGCTAAATTACTCACAAATCCATGTTATGATGAGAATGAGTAGAACCCCTCCAAGGCCCTCATTTTTCTCTTGGCATTTTAATGGTCTTTTTATAGGAATAACTGTCCTCATGGGAATAAAAAGACAAGAAGCAGATTAAACGTTAGGGAGGCCCACTGGGGACAAAAGTTCAGTTGAGGAGAAAACACACGATGTCCATTTAATTCAAAACATGCACAACAGAATCCTTTCTAGTTCAGGGCATCTTGCTAGGTATAGGATGCATTGAAAGACTAACATGTGAATCCTACACCCCAACATCTTGTAATTATATGGAATCATGGAAACAGAATCAGGCAAGTTGTTAAGAGATGTCATTTTTAAGTCAATCTGTATTAATAGAGGGGTGTAGCCTTGGAAAACCATTTAATGCTTGTGGTTATTGAATAATGGTAATATACTAAATGATCACTGGTTGATACAGGCTCTAAATTTATCTTCTCTTCCAAGACTGTAATATGTTTGGATTGAAATAATTCTTTTAAACTCTAAAGAATTTACTGTTATTATACAAACAGAATTGCTTCCTATTGCTGTCAGAGAACAGCCATTATCCCTGAGCATCATGACATGTTCTACTAATTTTTAGAATGGCAGTAACAAGTTAGCAACTCAAGAGTGGTGAGTTTTAACATAAATATTTGACCTGTGATTTGAAAATACTTTTTCCCAGTGAGTAATCTGTACTGTTCAACCAGCCCACAAATGTCCCTTATATGGCCTATATCTATGTTTAACTGAAAGCAAGTTTGTGTTCCTTTCCACTTTGTTATGTAGAAGCAGGCAAGAAGCAAAGTCAAACAAGCAAATGTCAACAAGGTTGAAGGCAGTGAAACACAAAGTCTGGGAATTCTGAGGTCAAGTCTCCAGACCAGTGCCCTAGGCAACTCAGTGACAATCTACTACTGACTCTTTTGTCAAAAAATCCTTTATTTTATTTCCTTTTACCACTATAGCTACAAGGTATGACTCAATGTAACCCTCCTGAAGCTGAAAAAGCTCTGATCCTCTTAAGTTCATGTTCTGATGCACCCGGGGAAAAAAATCTCTCTACTTTTGTAGCTGTGTTGGATAGTAATCCATAATGAGAGTGACCATTAGGAGGTCTTTAATTATACCATGTGTATTTGGTTTGATAAACAGCTTTTCCCCTTATACCTCAGAGTTTTAAAACCCATAGTTTCACTAGATTTCCTGAAAGAGGGGCCAAGATGCTGACCTGTGCTAATAAGCTCCTTGAAACTTGTACAAATATGATATGTACAGTTGTGTTCTAGTCTGGTGTCCAAGCCATAAAAGGAAGTTTTTTAGAAGTGAAAATATCTTCCAGAGAGAACTGGCCAACAAATAGGAAGCCAGATCAAATGTGTAATGGTTCATTATCAAAGGCTATCTGAAAACATGACTCACCTCCAAATATTTCAAGATCCAACAAATAGAAATCAAAAGATCAGAGTAAGAAAAATCTTTCTGATCTTTTGTGCTATCCTATGATGGCATGAACTATTTGGGAAAACATGTTTCCCTTCCACACTGCTCCAAAAATAATTTAAGGTCATATTCAAGGATAAATGGAATATTGGGGAGTTCCATGAATTAAGTGTAGATAAGAATATATAGGAGAGAGTAGGCTCCTAGTGGTTCCATAATCATATGTCAAGGTGGCATAGAAGGAGGTTATTATATACAGAAGGTTGAGCTAAATGATTCAGAAGAGCAGAGTCAAAAGTGAGTTAAAACTCTAGACCAACTATCTTACCCAGATGCAGAAAATCTTTCTACAAGAATTCTGACACAAGATCATCAATACTAGTCTTTATTGTTTGATGTTAACCTTTCTGGTCAGTACTTCTTGGGGCAGTCTGTTCTTTTAAGAGATGATCATTTTTGATAAAAATTCTTTAAATTGAGCTAAAATCTAGTTCTGTTTAATTTCTCAATTCTGAGCTTTATAGCCGCTGGATGAATGGCCCAGGTGAAACCTATCCCTTTCTAACATCAGTCCTTCCAAGTAACTGGAGGCAGCTCCTATGAATCTTCTCTTGCACAACAGTTAAGAACGTGGGCTTCGAAGCAAAATAGATTTTGGTCTGAATCTTCTATTTAAAACTCAATAGCTACAAAACAAATAAACAAGCATGATAGCTTTTGCTTTTGGACAAATTAAATGCTCTGAGTTTGTTTCCTCAATTTTAAATATGAAAATCCTATTTACCTAAACAGGTTATTGTGGACTTTTATTTTGAGGAGACCCCTCAGAAGTTTTTTTTCCCCCATACCACATAGCATGTGGAACTTCCCTGACCAGGGATCAAACCAGTGGCCCCTTCATTGGAAGCACAGTCTTAGCCACTGGACCATCAGGGAAGTCCAACTTTTTTTCTAAAGTGATATAGGGGATTCCCCCGGCAGTCCAGTGATTAGGATTCCATTCCACTACTGGAGGATGCAGGTTCAATCCCTGGCCAGGGAACTAAGATTTCACATACCGCCTAGTACAGCCAACAAAATAAAAAAGATTTAAATTAAGAATATTAGATAAGTATAATCTTGGCATATAATATATATTCAATTAATTTCCTCTCATATCCTCTTGATCCTCAGAATCTGATGTTTTCCTCCAATGGCCTGTATTCCAGATTCCTTATGATCATATCACAATCCATTAAGTTCACTACAATTCTAAATTCTAGAGGATACCAAATCTTTTTATAGGTGAAATATAGACATTTACATCGTGGTTTCTGCCTCTTTGTGACTCAGTGCCTCTATTTATGTGTGTGTGCATGTGCACTCAATGTGTGTTCAACTGTGCAACCCCATGGACTGTAGCCCACCAGTTTCTTCTGTCCATGGAATTTTCCAGGCAAGAATACTGGAGTGGGTTGCCATTTCCTACCCAGGGGAGCTTCCTCTTTATATGGTAAATATTATGCTGTCTTTACTATCACTAAAAAGATTAATAGAAAATTAATCTATATACAAAAAATAATTTCAAAAAGTTAATATCCTAAGTGTAATATGAGACATTTTAAGTTGATACATGATAAAATAATGTGTACTTCATTATTTAAAAACTTTCACAAGACTACAATGGCAGGCACAACAGAAAAGAGATTTGCAATCTATATATGTATTTCCATAAATGCACTAATGTCAAATGCCAGCTGATAGCTGATACAGGAGCAAATAGTGAAGCCACCGGTGACACAATTTTTTGAAATTGTAAACAGCCCCTGGTAAAGTTCTGAATAAAAACCAAAGAACAATCTTTCCACATAGTAGTTATACACCTGGAAAAAATAATACCCTGCATAAATATTTTAGGATTAATGCTATGTGAAATTAGGTTTTAAGCTTAGATGATTATAAACAACTTTTACTTATCTTGCAGGACATTTGAAGGTCATAAATGATACAGGACAATGCCTTGAAGGTTTGACCTGCCTTGTGCATTGTAATGTATCTGGCATTGCTGGCCAGTAATGCTGACCATACAAGAAGCATTGGGACAATTTAAAAATATATTAATAAATACACCCCCAGATTGCCAAAACCCCTCCATTAAGAGTTACTATTTGAAGGGTACCAGAGCTATCTACACTTCTATTGTTTATCTGAGTCATTTTTTTTAAAGAAGCAGCTATGTTATCATTTTGGTGACCTATCTGGCAAGTTTTAAATTTTGAACCCATGCTACTTCTTTCAGGAATGTCCTTGATTTTACTCCTTAAAATAAGCCATATCTATCATACTTAGCTAATTTACATTAAAACCAAATTCTGTATCTTATATTTTTGCTAAATTTTATTTTCTTTGTTTCACTTTATCTTTTCAGTCAATCATTTTGCATCTTGATTCTGGCATATTATATCATCTCTTCTTGGTTTCCATCACCTGCAAATTAGGTAAGTATCTCCCATCTGTCTTTATCCAACTTGCCAGTGAAAATGAGAAATCAGACCAATGAATGACAGCATTTTATGGAACTTGACTAGAAATTTCCCTCTGTGTTGACATAGCTGATGACACATTACCTTTTTATTAATAACTATTATAGCTAAAAGAGATTTATGACACATGTGGTCAATAGCCTTGCTAAACCTAAGATAAATTATATTCCTGTATTATGTATTTCTCTTAGAAATAAATTATGTATTTTCCTTCCATGTGAAATTAGTAACATTACTAATATTACTATCTACTTCTAATTTTAGGGCAAAATGCTTACACAGTGAGCCTGAAGTACTAATAATGCATCTTTCTAAATTATTTCACATGCTGAAGTTTAATAATAAGAATTCTGACATAAATATACACGGTTCTAAAACATTATTAGTTTAGTTGCTACAACAGCTAGACTCTGATATCTCAGCTGTCTCATGTGATAGAAGGGCATTTCTTGCTCAGAATTGAGTCTGAGGTAGGGATTGCAGGGTTCTGCTTCACTTCTGATTCAGGCAGAAAGATTAACCCATGTCATTTTCAATACACAGGACCCAAGCTCACTCTGAATACTCACAAACATCCAATAAAGCAAGGGAAAAGAGAGCAGAAGGTCATGGAACAAATTTTTATGGGTCAGGTCAGAAAGTGGCACATATCACTTCTGTCCACATTTCACTAGCTAGAAATCACCTGGTTACACCTAAGTTTAAGGAAGCCCGGGAAATACAATCTTGCTGTTTGACTAGAAGTAAATGTATTTTGGTGAACTAGTAGATATCTCTGCCAATTTATTCTTAGAACTGCACTAGAGAGTTTCCTTCTCTGAGCCCCCATGTTTCAGGTGGCCCTACATTTTGGAATGCCTTCCAGAAAATATTCTAAGTCACCCTACTGTACCTAGGACTAGCCAGGGGCAGCAGTGTTCTCCGGGCAGCTAATCTAGAGCCTAGACCTGGTGCCATGTGTGTCCTGGAAGCATCAACCTCAGAAAATTTTAAGTCCCATTCCAGAAGCTGGACCTGCCAAAGCTAATAGTGCTTTTCAGGTGTGGTGCCCTGTGTGAATACCAGGAGCTAATGTGGGCTATAGTCCCTGCTTCTCCACTTCAGGGTATTCTTAGATCCTATACCAGACTCTGGGGTTAAGCAGATGTTCCACCGAGATGGTTCTGACACATCGGTTTAGGACAGTTTTTATCCAATCCAGCATGCCAGACAAGCTCAGCGCTCTGGGCTATGATGGTCTGCTATCGGCCCTTGGACATGGGTCCTGTGGGGAGATACCTGCGTGGATCCTCACCCCGCTGTGTTGGACCTCCACTTTATATAGCACCAAGGACAGCATGGATGCCAGCATCCAATATTTACTCTTGGGACTCCCCTCATAAGCATCCAAGGAGGTCACCAACCCTCTTCACAAATTTTGAACCATATTCAAGGTAATCTATGGGAATGACTGCACGTAATTCTTCTAAAGGTGATGAGACATTTACTCCACAATGCCATGAGGGCTTCTTGATTAATGTCTTTTGGTCTCCAATCAATGTGGTAAGGTTGTGCTCTTCTGAGTCAGACTTCATGCTGGATGAAGGATTCCTTGCAGAATAGAATCATTCTCCTTGCTTTGAACACTGAGTCCTTGCCTCTCCACTGGTGGCAGTGTTCAGAAGGCAGGGATTTGGGCAACACTGAATAAGATCACATCCTAAGAATGTAGTGATTACTGCCTAAAGTAGTCAAGAGAAGATGTAGTTGGAGATGTGTTATTTTATATTTGAAATCACAAATTTAACATGACCAGAAAATGGATTATTGTTTATATTTTCCTTTACATTCTGGATAATATTCATCTCTGTGTTCATTATCAGTGAAGCATAGTAGCAACTCTTGAGTCATTAGGAACCAATATTCATGGGCTGCACAAGGGACGATGCAATAGCATGGGTAATGATGCAACCAGCATTAAATAAATGGTCTTCAGGAACTGCAGAAGCAAGAAGATACATACTGTTTCTGTGCAAACAGAATTCTAAAACCATGGTACTGTGAAAAGTATTATCACTACTTTTTTCTTTTAGTGATAGATATGAAGTTAGACAGGCTTCCCAGGTGGCACTGGTAAAGAACCCGCCTGCCAATGCAGGAGGCATAAGGGATGCAGGTTCAATCCCTGGGTCAGGAAGATTCACTGGGGGAGGGCATGGCAACCCAATTCAGTATTCTTGCCTGGAGAATCCTCATGGACAGAGAAGCCTGGCAGGCTATAGTCTCAAAGAGTCAGACAGGACTGACGCAACTTAGCATGCACACATGAAGTTAGCCAGGAATGATGCATTTGACAATGAATTGTATTGACCCATAGATCAATTTGGGGAATATGTTCATATAAACAGTTTTAATTCTTCAGATCCATGACTATGACTATCCATCCTATGATGTTCAAAAATTTATGTAGATCTATAATTTCTTTCAATGATATTCTGCAGTTTTAAGTACATGCTTTGTGTTAAATTTTTTCTGTAAGAATTTGGGGGTTTGGTGCTCTTTAAATGGAAGTCTTTTCTAATTTGCTTGTTCATTGCTAGTGTACAGAAATATAATTGATATTTGATTACTTATTTTGTGCCCCACACCCTTGCTGGATTTATTACGTATTTTGTATATGATGGTACCTGTTTTCAGTGTTCAAGTAGTCAGTTTATAACTCTGCCTTAGTCTTTACTTCCTGCTTGTACAAAACCTCAAGTCAGCCAAAGGTGAGGTGAGAGTCTGGGATCTTCTCAGGTTTTTTTCTCAATGTGTGCATAGCCCTGTACATGCTCTTAGCTGTGAATATGTATGTGGCATTGTAGATTCCCAGGAATATATTAAAGCTCCTTAAAACTCTTAAGGATATCTTATTTAAGCTTTCTCTTTTAAGTTTTTTGATTAGCAACTGCAATGATACACATTTGCTGATTTTTTTTTTTTTTTTTTATAAAATGCCCTCTGGGCAGCTCACATGAAAAGAACTCCAAGTCAGGTCAAATGATACAAGAATGGAGCTTTCCCAAAACGGTCAAATCATGGCAGATCTGTAAGAAAGGGGTTTTGAGGTGTACCAAATTCATTATTCCACCTTCTGCTAAGTTGCCGGTTTTCACATCTAATATAATTGCTTTTAAAGATTATTATTGAGCTGGGAGAAGGGGATATTATTAGGGTAAGTTAAAAAGCCTTTGACTGTGGATCACAACAAACTGTGAAAAATTCTTAAAGAGATGAGCCAGACCACCTGATCTGTCTCCTGAGAAATCTGTATGCATGTCAAGGAGCAACAGTTAGAACTGTACATGGAACAACCGACTGGTAAATCGGGAAAGGAGTAAGTCAAGACTGTATATTGTCATCCTGCTTATTTAACATATATGCAGAGTACATCATGTGAAATGCTGGACTGGATGAAGCACAAACTGGGATCAAGATTGCTGGGAGCAATACCAATAATCACTGCAGATGGTGAAGAAAAGCTATGACCAACCTAGACAGCATATTAAAAAGCTGAGAGATTGCCAACAAAAGTCCATCTAGTCAAAGCTGTGGCTTTTCCAGTAGTCATGTGTGGACGTGAGAGTTGGACCATAAAGAAAGATGAGCACCGAAGAACTGATGCTTTTGAACTGTGGTGTTGGAGAAGACTCTTGAGAGTCCCTTGGACTGCAAGGAGATCCAACTGGTCAATCCTAAAGGAAATCAGTCCTGAATATTCATTGGAAGGACTGATGCTGAAGCTGAAACTCCAATACTTTGGCCACCTGATGTGAAGAACTGACTCACTGGAAAAGACCCTGACACTGGGAAAGATCGAAGGTGGGAGGAGAAGGGGACGACAGAAGATGAGATGGTTGGATGGCATCACCGACTCAATGGACATGAGTTTGAGTAAGCTCCAGGAGTAGGTGATGGACAGGGAGGCCTGGCATGCTGCAGTCCATGGGGTCGCAAAGAGTTGGACGCGGCTAAGTGTCTGAACTGAAAAAGCCACAAAACTCTGGGTTCCTACTAAGATTGTACTGTTTATCTTTTAGTAAAAGCATTCCTCAAATTGTTGCAAGTCTTTAGTTAATTTCCAGATTTCTAAAAATACTGATTTTGAGAGATTTTGCCAGTGTTTTTGTTTTTATATAAAGCATCAAGGTCTTCAGAATACTTTGCTCGTCCAATTTGGAAATGATATGTCCACACACACAATGCTTAGAAAGAATACAGACACACAAGAATGCATACTATGTGAGTTCATTTATGTATTGTTCAAAGTCAGGCATAACTAATTATAGTAGGAGACGTCAGAATAATTTTCCTTTGAGGAAAGCAGCACAAGGAGGGTTTCTCTTGTATTTCTGTGTTTAGTAATCTGGATGCTGGTTACTCAGGTATGTTCAATTACAATATTCATTATCTATATATTATGATTTGGGTGTTTTTTTGTACATTTGTTATGATCACGAAATTAGGGATATGCTTTTATGTATTGGTGGGATAGGCAAGAGTCCTGTAGATAACTTCAGAGATATTTGAAAACATTCCAATCCTGAAGTTGTTAGGTGGTTCATGCATGTTCTTTTAATTATGCATCAAATTATGTTGTTCTTATTCAGTCGCTAAGTCCTGTCTGACTCTTTGTGACCTCCCATGAACTGCAGCACACCAGGCTCCTCTGTCCTTCATTATCTCCCTGAGTTTGCTCAAACTTATGTCCACTGAGTCAGTGATGCCATCCAACCATGGGATTGAAGCCATGGGATGGATGGCTTCAAAACATAGCTTCCTTATGTTGAAGTACTTCCATATAAGCTCAGAGATATATTAGTTCCTTGGACTGAATTTGCTATGATTTTCAAACGCCTAAGGCATAATATGTTTATAGATATATTGTTGTTGTTCAGTCGCTCACTCATGTCAGATTCTTTTGTAATAAAAATTGTTTTTCCTTTCATGTGCATCCAATATTATATCATAAAATTTATTTAAAACACTGCCAGCATTGTCCAATAGCCATTAATAGACATTGAGGTTTAAATACTCCAGTTTTTCGCCTGCTATTTGGATATTTAGAGTAGTTCCAATATTTTAGTTTTATGATGTTGCAATTAGTATGCACAAAAATAAATCTTTGAGTATACATCTTATATTTCCTTAAGATATATTCCAAAAGTGGACTTAAGGGGTCAAAGTACATAAGCATTTTAAATACTCTTGGTACATAAAGTCTATTGCTGCAAACATTTTACAAATTAACTCCCCACTCTCCTCAGAAACACATGAGAGATATCACTTTTCTGCCTGCTACTGAACATATACATACAATATACAAAAATTTTAATATATATACATAAATATATGAATGAATATATTCATAAAACACTAATATAGAATAATATTTATATATCTGTCAAATATAATATATTTGCAAGTTTGCAGTATGTTGGTGTTGGATAGGGAGTTAGTGATGGACAGGGAAGCCTGGCATGCTGCAGTCCATGGGGTCACAAAGAGCCAGACACAACTGAGTGACAGAACTGAACTGAACTTGCGATATGTTAAAGGAAGCATGTGTATGGCATTTTATTATGTAATTCTGTGAGTAGCAGTTGTGTTGAATATTTTTGTTTGTCTTATTTTTTATTGACTTTTTTGTTTCTGATATTTAATGATTATTTTTATTTAGACTGCAGTGTTGCTATTATTCTTATTGATTTGTGAGACCACTGAGCACTTCTAATTCTGCTTTCTAAGGTCTTATGATCCATATTTTATTAAGCCTTATATTTAATTTTATTTGATATTTTAACCTCAAATATTGTTTGAGCACATTTGCTAACATTTCAGCCACTTGCATTTCACCAAGCATCTTTTCACTGATGTTCAGAATGATGTACAGAATAGTTTTCCTCATGACTTCCTTTCCTTTCTTAAAATAAAATTTCAGCCTCAGTAGCATCAAAGGTAATGGAGCTCTCACAGAGTTCTGTTTGTTGTGACCCTTTTTGGGTTCTTAAAGCTGCCTTTGAAAGAAGATGCCAAGGGATGAAAACAGAACTTTATGTGCTCCTGCAGCCCTCCTCCCTTCCTCAACAGTTATAGTATCGGTGTTCAAATCTGTCTCAGAGATCATCAGAAATAATCCCACCAAGACCCCTGTCCCTTTTTATGTCAGTCACCATAGAAAATACGGGATCCCCAGGTTACCTGGGGCTTCCCAGGTGGCACTAGTGGTAAAGAACCTGCTGGCCAATGCAGGAGGCTCAGGTTAGACCCCTGGGTTGGGAAAATCCCCTGGAGGAGGGCATGGCAATCCATTCCAGTATTCTTGCCTGGAGAATCCCATGGACAGAGGAGCTTGGTGGGCTAGAGTCCATGAGGCTGCAAAGAGTCAGACACAACTAAGTGACTAAGCAGCAGCAGCAGGTTCTCTCTCATCACATGATTATCTTGCCCACATTGTTTATTGTTCATTGAAAAAGACCCTGATGCTGGGAAAGATTGAAGGCGGAAGCAGAACAGGATGACAGAGGATGAGATGGTTGGATGGCATCACCGACTTGATGGATATGAGTTTGAGTAAGCTCTGGGAGTTGGTGAGGGACAGGGAAGCCTGGAGTGCTGCAGTCCATGGGGTCACAAAGAGTTGGACATGACTGAGCAACTGAACTGAACTAAACTGACTGACATTGTTTATGAAGTCTGAATTGACCCAATCTCATATTTCACCCTCCAATTACCACACTCAGTCACTGTGCCCTCTGGACCAGTCAACTGAAAAATCTTAAATATCTTAAACTTCTTCTTTGAACCCAAGCAAGGCTGCTCCTGAGGAAATTTCTCTCCATGCAATTCTTTCAGGTGTGCATACTTATCATTGTTCTTCACATAGCCTTAAAAACCCATCCCTTTTTCTAGGTCTCTAAAGAAATTAATCACCTAAATCTTTGAAGATATAGCCCATGGATCGCTGTACCTATCCCCACCCCTCTCTAAAAACTTCATAAATATTGATACTTTTAATATCAAGATAGATGCTCATTAAATACCTCAGCCTGTTGATTCATTGAACTCCTCTCCTACAATGACCTTTGCCTTCACCCAACCTCCAGCACTGATTCCCATGGTTGAACTGCCTTGAAGCTGGCATTACCACTTGCAGCATACTCTCTATTATCCAAATATCAAGCATCACCCTCTTCATCCACCACCTCTCACCTTCTCAGTTCATGCTTCTTGGCTCTCTCCATCCTGCTGTTACTGTTCTTTCTTTCCCAGGATAAATTTCCATTCTGCCACCACACTAACACCCTGCATTCACACTCAACTCTCATTTTCCTCTCTCTCCACTGAACATGTCTGTAAAATCCCCAATGTTGATTCTAATCAACTCTTCATCCACTTTTTTCTCAAGCCCTTGAGTAGCTGAAGTCAGACAGAAAAGACAAAATCAGTCTCACTTTAAATTCCTGATCACTAAAACCAAGTGGGCCCAACAAGTCACCCAATTCTGCAACAGTTCTCAGGCCATTCAGTCTTTTACTCCCCTAAATAATTTATATTTTCCCTTTTGTCCTCAAATCTTCAACCCCTTATAGTGAACTTCCTCATAGTGAATCACATTGGTTTTTTTTTCACAGAAGGTATAAAAACAGAAAACAATTTCAGAATCACCAAAAAGTGTAATCAACAAAATGTCTATCTTCTAATCAATGAATCAACAAAATGTGGTATACCCATGCAGTTAAAAATTATTGAGTACTGCAATGGAATGGAATACAAACAAATGCCAGAACATGGATGAAATCAGGAAACATTATGCCAAGTGAAAAAAATACAGTCACAGAGACCACAAATTGTATAATTACATTTATATAAAATATCCAGAAAAGGCAACTGTGTACAGACAGAAATAAATTAGTGCTTGCTTTGAGTGGGTTTAGAATGGAGAACACAGAGTGAATGAAAATGTGTACAAGGTTTCTTTTGAGAGATAAAAATGTAAAATTAGATTATAGTGATGACTGCACAACAATGTGAATATATTCAAAACCATTGATTTGCATGCTTTCAATGAGTGAATTATTTAGTATATGAAATGTATGAGCTGTTTAAAACAAAACAGAATCAGAGAATAAGTATTTTTTAACTGTGCACACTTTCCACTCTTAGTTCATCTGGCAGACTATATTCCTTCAAATCACATCTTAGCTTGGGCTTGAAAGTTAAAAAATGGGGCAGAAATGATTAAAGGTATGTTGACAAAAGCGAGAGAGAGAAAAAGAATGCAAGAACATGGAGAGGAGACAGCAAATCATTAGACAGTTATTTTGAAGGATTCTCATTTTGATTGTGTTGACTCTGCAAGTCAGTATGGGGAGTAGTTCCATCTTAACAATATTAAGTCTTTAAATCCATGAACATGTGAATTTTCCCTTTTTTTAAGATCATGTTTAAATGGCTCTCAACAATGTTCTCTAGTTTTCATAATGTTTTGTACTTCTTTTATTAAATTTATTCCTAAGTATTTTATTATTTTTGCTGCTAGTGTAAATGAGATAGTTTTATGAATTTCATTTTCAGATTGTTCATTAAAGTGTATAGAATACAATTGATTTTTGTATATTGTATATACAATATATTGTATATACAATATTTTTTTTATTGATTTTGAAACCTTGATCAATTATCTTACTAGGTCTCATAGATTTTCCCTGTTGAAGAAGCTCTTCTTCAAATAAAGAGCTTTACTTCTTGCTTTTCATTTTGCATACTTTTAATTTCCTTTTCTCTCTTAATTACTCCGTATAGAACTCAAGTACAATGAAGTCGAGACAGCAGACATTCCTGTCTTATTTGTGGTCTCTGTAGTAAAGAATCCAGTCAACAATAAGTATGCTAGTTATGGGTTTTTAAGTAAACTTTATCAAATTAAACAAGTGCCCTTCTATTTCTAGTTTTTCCTAGGGTTTTCATATTGAAATGTGTTGGATTCTTTCAAATGCTTTCCAATTGAAATGATCATGTGCTTTTTGTTCTTTTCTGTTAATATAATGAATCATATTGACTTGTTTTTATATTTTGAACCAATCTTGGAACAAGATCAGAATATATATGGAACAGATACTAGTCTTTAAAATAAGCCTTGATGAAATTGAAAGGCTAGATTAATACAAAGTATGTTCTCTGACCACATGAAATGATATTAGAAATAAGTAACAAAATTAATTAGAAATTGAAAACTAAATTGAAATTAAACAACACATTCCTAAATGCGCAATGGACCAAAGAGGAAACCACATAGGAAATTATAAAATACTTTGAGATTAAAACAAATACAAAAGCCTTGGGAATGTATACATAAAGGCAAATTTATATTTATAAATGCCTATACTCCAGTACTCTTGCCTGGAAAATCCCATGGACGGTGGAGCCTGGTAGGCTGCAGTCCATGGGGTCGCTAGGTATCAGACACAACTGAGTGACTTCGCTTTCACTTTTTACTTTCCTGCATTGGAGAAGGAAATGGCAACCCACTCCACTGTTATTGCCTGGAGAATCCCAGGGACGGGGGAGCCTGGTGGGCTGCCGTCTATGGGGTCGCACAGAGTTGGACATGACTGAAGCGACTTAGCAGCAGCATACTAAAAAATTTGTTTAAATCTCAAATCAGTAACTTAAATTTCCACCTTAAAAGACTGGAAAAGGAAGAACAAACCAAACTCAAGCAAGCAGAACAAAATGATAAAGATTAGAGAAGAGATAAATGAACTGGAAAATAGAAAACCGATTTAAAAATAAATAACAAGACTTTTTTTGCAGAAAATGACAGAATGATTCTAAAATTCACATGGAAATTCAAGAGACCCAAAACAGGCCAAACAACTTTGAAAAGAAGGTAACAATGGATTGTTGATGGATTCATGTTTCCTAGTTTCAAAACTAACGAGAAAGCTATAGTAATCAAGACAGTGTGGTACTGACATAAGGATATACATATACATCAATGAATTTGCATGAAGAATTCAGATATAGATTACATTTACACCGAATTGAATTTGACAAGCATAGCAAGAAAACTATGTTGGGGAAACAATTGACTTTTCAACAAATTGTACTAGGACAGCTGTATGTCTACATATAAAAGAAAGAATTTGGACCCCTACCTCACACCAAACTCAAAAGCTAACTAAAAATAGATAATAGACTTGAATATAAGAGCTAAATCCATAAAATTTATAGAATAAAACCTAAAATTAAATCTTTGTGTCCTTGAATTTGACAATTCTATTAAACTAAAATCAATTTTCCTACTGGTCCTTCTTATATCTTTTTCTTCATGAAAATATGCACACACATTATCATTTTCAACACCAATTTGTTTCAGCTTAGCTCAAAATGCTTCTTTGCCTAAATCTCAAGTACTGAAAATTCTCTCTGGATGGATGGAGTATTCTACCTTCACCACTTCATATGTTGTTTTAAACTTTCAATTTAGCTTCAGAATTATTCCTACTCCTCAATGATTTACAATTCTTAAAATTTTCTGTTCATATCTATATCAAGACTGAGCTTCAGGTTGATTATATCAAATCTTCTCCCTAGAGATCAAGACCTTTTTCTCTTTTGCTTGGTATCTGGTATGTTTAATTTTCAATGACAATTTTCAGCCAAAGTAAACATTTTCTATTATCCAGCTTTTAATGCAAATCTCCAAAGCAATGAAGATATAGATAGAAATAAAGCAACCAACTGGGTGCATTACAAATTCATGCTATCTGCTATCTCAAATGTAACTGTAAATAACTCACCTAGATTTTCTTAGTTGAATCTGTGTTTTCCTACATAGAGTTGCTCTCTTGTGATGGAACATATGGCTCTTCATATCACTGCTTGATCTCACCTTCTCCTTTGATGAAAGATTAACCATCCCAAAAGAACTCCATCAGCTTATCTGCCATCAACTTCAATGTGTTTCTATAACTGTTCATTATGTAACCATTTTATCTCAGAAGACAAGAAATATTCTTGTTAATTTTCAAAGCCCTTCAAACTTTACTTGATCCTACCTATGTCATGTTCTATAGGAACTGCCTCCATGGTCTTTACATACACACCTTCAATTTGTCTGTTCGTTAGACTTCTTCATAAACGTTCAGTCATTTCCTATAAAAATAAAATTGTCCTTATAAAAAATAAAATGCTAATTGACCTCAATCCAATTTATTTTCTACTAAACTAAAATATTAATTACACTCTGCTTCCAATTCTCCTTCTAATCATTCCTCAACTTATGACACAGAATCTTTAATCACAGTATTAAAAAATCCCTAATTGTTACTGATAACAGTCCAGTGACCACTTTATACTACCTTTACTTTTCTGAAGCAGCACCCTGTTGAACAGTTACTGTTTATGAAAATGGTGACATCACTCCCATGCCATAAACTCAGTTGATGGACTTTCCACCTTTTTGACAACTACTCACTTTTCAGTTTATTTCAATTCAGTTGCTCAGTCATGTTTGACTCTTTGCAACCCCATGGACTGCAGCATGCCAGGCCTCCCTGTCCATTGCCAACTCCCAGAGTTTACTCAAACTCATGTTCATTGAATCGGTGATGCCATTCAGCTATCTCATCCTCTGTCATCCCCTTCTCCTCCTGCCTTCAATCTTTCCGAGCATCAGGGTCTTTTCCAGTGAGTCAGTTCTTCGCATCAGGTGGCCAAAGTATCACAGCTTCAGCCTCAGCAGCAGTCCTTCCAGTGAATATTCAGGACCGATTTCCTTTAGGATGGACTGGTTGGATCTCCTTGCAGTCCAAGGGACTCTCAAGAGTCTTCTCCAACACCACAGTTCAAAAGCATCAACTCTTCAGTGTTCAGCTTACTCACTCTCTTTTCCCTCAATTTTTCTATACTTCAGTCCTTAATACAATGTCCTTGTACAGTTTCAATTTTTAATTCCATGGATGATTCCTGGAAATTTGTCTCTTATCTTCCTGATCTTTACACCTGTTCAGCTACATTCAGGAGACCTCCCCAAAACTGTACCTCAACACTAAACTCATCATGAACATCCTCAAACTTTGTCTTGATCCTTGCTTCCTACATCAATCAATATCATCACCTTTCTCTTACTCATTCAGGTTTTGAAGATCAGGGTTATCAGCGATATTTTTTCTCTAGACTCTCTCATGTATAATTAGTGACCAAAAGCTATAGAATCTATCTCTATAAGACTTTGACTTATCTTAATTATGCAGTTTAATAACTTTTTACTTCTTTCCTGGGACATTATAATATTTATAATGAATAATTTATATATTAATTTATATATAAATGTATATATAATATTCATAATATTGGAAGCAAGATGTTGCTTCCAATTTTCCCACCCTTGAAAAATATGATCCACATTGTCATTGGTTATTTTTCTATAACACAGATTTTATCAAACTATTTACATAAAACTCAAATATGACAATTATGTGCTTATATATTCATATATACTCTATGCCAATACTATATTTTACCCAGCTTACAGTAATACTTTGTTATGATTATTATGTTGCAAAAAATGACCACTCGATACATTTTTAATGAATGAGTTGATTACCAACTCACTAGCTTAATTCACTTTCATATGTTTTAGCTAAATGGAAAAATAGATAAGAACAGTGGTTATTAAGAGCTTAGATGGTGAGTAGTTCAATCCCTATGCCACTACTGCCTTAAACTCTGAGCCTTATTTTCTCCATCCATAAAATGGTGACAATAACAGCACATATTTCTTACGGTTTTCCAATAAGAATTAATTCTTGACTCAATTCATATGAAGAACTGAAAGAGTATCCTCGTGTTTTAAGCCCTCAATAAATGTTAGCCATTATTATTAACATATATATTTATACAATAAAACAAAAATATAGACTTTAAAGACAGATCTAAAATTGTTTCCAACAGATGTGCTTTCATGTGCTTTGCATGCAACTTCCTGGCAGGTGACAAATAACAATAAACTTAATTAAGGGGTGACTTTTCTGGTCAGTATAAAGGACAGAGCAGTTTTAATCCTGGCAAGAAGCAGAGTCTGGAAGCTTTTCATATTTAATCATTTTCTTTAACATGAATAAGTCGAGTGCTCCATTAGTTCTGGAAAGGAGAGTATAATAGAATCAGTTCTATAATAGGGGCATTAAGCCCTCCTGCATTATAGGAAATTGTTGAAAAAGGCTGCCAGGCTCTGATTTCCTTGCCAAAATAGGGCTACAGATACTCAACAGTAACATCCATCCTGATAAAAATTTTTTTTTTACTTTAAATAGCAAGAAATTCAGATGGCAGCATAGAATGTGAATGTCAGTTTTGAGCAAGAGTAGAAATCAAAAGATATAGACACAATCCGTTCTTAAAGCAGGTGCTTATTAGCACTATCACTTTATTTAGATGGTTTAATCAAGATGAAATGGTATTTCCATTGCTTGTTTTTAATTTACATTGCCTCTGTAAGCTAGAATTCAAATTTAAGCCAATATCAACAGTCTATGTAAAACAGAGACTTTTTTTTACCTTTTGAATGTTGACATCAAAGAAGGTCAACTCTATCATAGTAAATTGAGAAAAATTTATCCACATCAGTTTTTTTTTATTACCTTACTTCAGAATTAGACAATTTCCCTTCAATGACAGGTTTTATTACCACTACATTTCTTAAAGGCACTAATTTGTCTTTTCATTATACACTGCTTTCCAATTTGAGAGAGAAAATTTTGAGTTCCTCCAATACCTGCTAGGAAAATCCTGATGCTAGCATTTACCAGCCTGGTCCCAAACCCTTGTTACTACTGAAACTCTGTGCGGGGCATAGGCTACAGAATGAAGAACAAGACACGTAACTGTTCAGAGGCAGGAAAGCCTCTCTACAACAGTGTCAGCAACCTCCCCAGAAGCACTGTGCAGCGTGGAGCGTGCATCAGGGTGACACTGGTGTGCTTCAAACTGAAAGAAAACATAAACCCATTGACAGGGCACATAGACATCCCTTTAATAAAATATAAATTTGACAAGCTGACTCCACAAGCATTCTTTCCTTATCAAACCTGTTCTGATTACTTGACAGTCACACTTCTCATACACAGCCTGCTCATATCCCCATCTACTGAAATGAAATAGATGCACTCGAGCAGCCCTAGAGAGAAACACTCCCCAGCTGGCATTCCCGCCTGCTTCTCAAGCAGAACTCCATGAATCCACATGGATTTATATCACCAATGGATCCAGATAGCTAACATCCGCTCTCTCTCCACATCACATGTAAAAGAGTTATTTCTTCTTTCTTTGGCCTAAGAGTACTTTATCGCCCTAAACATCTCGTTATTCACAAAGACATTTTTCAATATAAAATTCAAAAGTGAAAGTAAAATTATGCAATGCCACTACAAATGCATACTTTCAAAGAGCTTATATCCAACAGATTTCTTATTTAACCTTCCATTTCATTCAACAATCTATTAATGCCTTTGATAACAGTGTTCCATGTTCTTTTCTTATATCTTTTAAATGAGAACCAGTAGTGTCTTTTCAGATTGGTTCTTCACTAAACATTATCAGATCTTAATAATTCAAAGAGAGATAACAATAAAAATTCAAAGAAAGAGATAGTGCTTATAGATATTATTATTATTATTATAGTAAGATAAGGGTGGAGATTTTTATCTCCACATTTTTATGAAACATGTCTCTCCAGGAAGAAACCTAAAAGATAATTCTTAATAGTATCAATTCATGCTAAAAGAACTGATTTCTCTATTTTCCTGCTTCCTACCATCTACTTGCCCACATCAAATCCTTGGCTTAAAAATGTCTTATTTACTTACAAATAAAATAAGTAACAAGACACTGAGACACTGACTTGGGAAGTTAGAGAAAAGTAAGAAGTAACAAATTGAAGGTTACTTGAGCCCCACCCCCTACAGCCCAAATTATATATCTTATAATATAGCAAGGATATGTTTATATTATGTGGTAAAATAGACAAAAATGGAATATAGATAGGTAGTAGTTTAAATTTACTTTGTGACTTTTTTTAATGCTTACATATGTTGTTACTTTCTTTTAAAAGGAGGATACCAAAGATGACTCTCTAGAAAATAAAGCTCAGCAGGGTGTGACAACCAGCATCCAAAGACCACAGAATTACAGTTACGAGAACGGGATACCTTGTAAGAAACCACTAACTTTATGATTAAATGTCAGATTCACCAAACTTAGGGAAAGTGACCTAAACCAAGATCATCATAATTTCCCCTCAGATCACTCTGTCCTGAGTACCTCTTTCTACTATTACCCTAGAACCCAGTACACATTGGTTCAAGCTGGTCCACAAGAACCTCCTTGGTCTCCAGTTTCAGGGAGATATGGTGAGACATTAAAGCAAGTACAGCAAGAAGGAGTCTCAGGCCACAAACTATATTCTTTTCTTCTGTTTAAGGACCTTTATCCACCTACAGTTGAGACTCTGCAACAAGGAGCATATAGAGATCAGATATAAGGGCGTGTGTGTGTGTGTGCGTGTGTGTGTTAGGGAGTGGGGAGAGCACCATCAGAGAGTCAGAATAACTTGACCAAACATGAATCCACTGAGGCACCTGTCATCACTCCTGGTCCTTGGAGAGCTGAACACACAACCTGCCACAGAGATGACAACTGACGCTGTTCACACGGCACCTCGGGGTCTGGTAGCTCTTTCCACCAGGCTTCCGTCATATTGAGTTAAAGTAACCACTTTATTCTGCTGCTTTGACAACATGCTAAGGTTCAGGAAACAGATTATCTAAGACTACCTCTGCCCAGATGCATTTCTTCTCTGGGGTCTTGACATCTTCCCAAGAAGTTTTACACCCCCAGAAATTGGCTTAGGTCTTATTCTCTGATCCTACAGAAACATCAGAAAGATTTTTCCTCATCCCAGGCTTTCTCCAGGGGAACCACCAGTCTGGAGAAATTGATGATTCAGCTTCAATTGCTTCCATTCCACTCTCCCAATTCTCCTAACTTTATTGTGTGGCTTTTATTTTTCCTCAGGACCTAAGCTTTTGAAATGCAGCTTAGAGAGAAATTCTTTTTTTAATTTTGAGTTGTTTTATCTATCCCTAGAGACAAGGAATAGAGAGCAACTGAGATACTTAATGAAGGCAGGCCAATAAGTTAACTTAAAAAATCTAGAAGGAAATAAATAATTTAAAGTGATACTTTTTTAAAAAGCTAAAGAATAACAAAATTAAGATAAGGCATATAAAGTAAATTGAAGTTAGATTATTTTTTCTGCAAGGAATAGTTTTACTCTTTAATTACGTTTCCTGGTCATGTTCCTTTCATAGCTTCTTAGACTCTTTCTACAGTTCTTGCCACCTAAACGCAAATGCTCTAACCTCTGCCTGATCTGAACACTAAGTAGAAGACAGCAAGGGATTAGGGCATAAAAAGGAGCCTCACCTTGACAAGGTTCCCCTTCTTGACCCTATGATTTATCTAGATAGTCATGAAATGTTAGAACCTAAGTTCCATGAAGGTAGGAATCGTGTGTTTCTTGTTCATTGCTCATTCAATTCAGTTCAGTGGCCCAGTCATATTCAACTCTGCAACTCCATCAATCTTTCCCAGCATCAGGGTATTTTCCAATGAGTCAATTCTTCCCATCAGTTGTCCAAAGTATTGGAATTTCAGCTATAGCATCAGTCCTTCCAATGAATATTCAGGACTGATTTCCTTCAGGCCTTTCATTACTCATTGCCTGCATTGAAAACTGAGCCTGCTCCATAGTAGCTGCTCAATCAATATTTTTTTGGATAAACACATCTTGTAAGATCATGTGTTTATATCCATGAAGATATATTTCAGTAATTTCTGCAGCTAAACACTACTCATTATTCTGAGGTTCTCTGAGGTACCCAGTAAAAAAAAACAAATAGCCCACCACCAACAACACAAATGGTAGAAAACTATTTGAAAGGAACTATTGGAATGAGTGCAGACACAGTTCTCCTAGTGGCGTGGAAGACTGCTCCTTCCACTACAGCCCAGAGATCTGTAGATTTCCCCCAAATTTCAGATGAACTATGAGGATGCTCTAATCACAAAGCAAGTATGATAGAAAGAAAAGCTTTTCTCAGAGATCTTAACTCATCCAAATAAGCAGCAGCAGCTATAGCTCCTCAACTCCTGCCAACATATTCTGAACCGTAAAGGCAAAAACAGATTTCCCATGAGAAAGATTCAACCTACTGACCATTCATAGTTGTCTTTCAAACTCGCTCCATTAGTCCCTCTCCATATTACACTCTAGAATCAGAGCACAGAAATGGAGTTATGATCCAAGTACAATCTTGAAAAATTCCTGATATGAATCTGAGGCTCATGAGTTTTCTTATTCATCCCATGTATTAGATCCTTGTCTATGATACTAATATTACCTGACAAACCTAGACAGCATATTAAAAAACAGAGACATTACTTTACTGACAAAGGTCCGTACAGTCAAAGCTATGGTTTTTCCAGTAGTCATGCAACGATGTGAGAGTTGGACCATAAAGAAGACTGAGCACCAAAGAATTGATGCTTTTGAACTGTGGTGTTGGAGAAGACTCTTGAGAGTCCCTTGGACAGCAAGGAGATCAAACCAGTCCATCCTAAAGGAAATCAGTCCTGAATATTCATTGGAAGGACTGATGCTAAAGCTGAAACTCCAATACTTTTGCCACCTGATGCGAAGAACTGACTCATCAGAAAAGACCCTGATGCTGGGAAAGATTGACGGCAGGAGAAGAAAGGGGAGACAGAGGATGAGATGGTTGGATGGCATCAGCAACTCTATGGATATGAGTTTCAGCAAGCTACAAGAGTTGGTGATGGACAGGGAAGCCTGGCATGCTGCAGTCCACGGGGTTGCAGAGAATTGGACACAACTGAGTGAATGAACTGAACTGAACTGAGCATTACCTGGAAGTTGAATTCTTCATCAATAGGTCCTGGTCCCAAACTTGAGTTCTTTTCTCCTCTAACCTTTTCTTCAAAGATCTAGCTGACATGACTCAATACAGCATTCTTTAAGTCACCGAGTTAAACTCACTTTAGTAAACTTAAATTTTTATACCAGAGGAGTGAGTGTTTTATTTTTCCACTAGTGACTATAAATGGGACATTTTATTGAAAATATCTCTTGAGCTATTAGTTGATTATAACTAGAATGCCCTGTCAATGAAAAATGAAACATACATCCATTATTAGTTCCATAATAATATTAAAAATATGAGCCAAACTCAATAAGCCTAACTAAATATGGATCTACAGAGTAATATCCCGGATATGCAATAAGTGCTACACAGAATGATTCATTTTAACATGCAACAGTGCAGAACAATCTCATGTGATGGGGTAGTTACAATTCTTAGAATACTGCAGCTTTCATTAAAATGCTTTCTCAAAGGAACACAGGCAAAGTATGGAGCTACATCACTCATGGTTGGAGACAATCCAAATCTATGGTGTTAGAAAACAGATAAAAGATTAGATCCCATTACAGATTCCTGAATTAATGAGGACACTTTCGAGAAGCTCTGCTACAGAATGCACTTTCTGAAAGCAGCCTGCTCTTGTCATCTCAAGGTTTGCTGACTTTGCTCTTTTTGCCTGCAACAACCTTCTGGTCATTCTTCAAGTGGATGGCTCCTTTTCTTCATTAGAACTCAGCTGACACATCAACTTCCACATGAAGATTTATTCAAGCCTCAGTCCCCTGACCATGCCAGATGCCTCTCCTCTAAGCTCCTAATCACAGTGGGTTTACCACTCTCACAGCATTTGTCACAAGCTTGCCATTGTGTATTATTTATTGTCATGCCTCATTATGTCAAAAGCTGCTTCAAGACAATAAGCATGTTTTTATCTCTCTGATTCCTGACCTTGTAGTTGGCCTGATATATAGCAGGAGCTCAATAATCATGTGTTGATGCCTCTTTCTTTGGCCAGTTCTTTCTCATAGCTGTGTCCTCAATTTAAATATGACTTTAACTAAAAGGCCTTCTTTGACATTTCAGTTTTCTTTGGTATCCTTGTGATACCCATACTACATTCATCACAATTGTAATTATATAGTTATGAGTGTGATGGCTGTTTGAAGCCTTTCCCCATTAAGCTAAATGCTCTATGAGGACAGGCACTATGTCTCCCTTGTTTGAAGTTATATCCCTCTTGACTTACTGAGCCTGTTACATAATTTACACTCAAAAATAGTTATTGACTCAATTACTGATACTTGCTACAGTTGTGATGAACTTTGAAATCATTATGTTTTCAATGAAACAAGCTAGTCACAAAAGACCACATTTCACATAATCTCATTTTTATAAAATATCCATTCTAGACAAGTCTATAAAGACATGATTAGTGGCTGCCTATGACTGTAGCAGGGGAGAAAGAAGAAAGAGGAGTGAGAAATGGTAGTGACTATTAATGGGAACAGGGTTTCTTTTTGTGCTAATGGGAATATTTAAAACTTAGATTGCAGTGGTAATGTCCTAACTCTGTAAATATACTAAAATCTATTGACTTGTGCACTTTAAATAGATGAACGTCATGATAGGTGAATTGTATTTCAATAAAGCTACCAAAATAATTATTGAATAAATAAATACTTGAATTAATAGATGAACATGAAGTTCAGGGGTCCGTCATTTAGCAAAAGGAACGCATTTCTGGAAATGGAAACCCTGCTACCCTTGGTCCTTTGATCTTACTCTTTTCAAAGATGCATTTCTGGCATTGACATAAAACACTGTCAATCATGTCTCCTTTATTTTCATATTCTCTGAATCCATGCAGTGATGCTTGCCATAGTTCCTTTCAGCTTTCTGTCATATAATTAATTGATCTCTGATCCTCTGAGGCAGCCTCCAACGAATAAAAATAAATGGGAAAAAAAAATCTAAAAGAGCTTAAAAAGAAAAAAAAAGAATGCCCACTAGCTTAAAAAATAAATAAACAAATAAATAAAATAAAAATCCTTAAAAAAAAAAAAGAATTTCCGCCAAACCCTAACTGTCATGTGTTTCCTCTGTCCATTATTTGAAGTCACTATGGGCCACTGAAGAAAACTGCATTTAAACAACAGCTGCTGCTGCTGCTGCTGCTGCAAAGTCACTTCAGTCGTGCCTGACTCTGTGCTAGGAGTAACCAAATCACTTCAATGAAATGCCCCTTTCCTTCTCCTCTACTGTGCCGCTTGTAACATAAGTGATGGCTGTAACTCTGGCAGCTACTTTGGTTAATGAGAATGAGTTCCATACCTTCAGAATGTCAAGATTCAGTGGGAAGGAGATTATGAAACTTTTCTCAGTTTAATTATAGCAAAACAAAAATTTCAAAATATGGGTGCATGCATGTGTACTTGCGTGCTCAGTAATGTCCAACTCTTTGCAACCCTATAGACTGTAGCCCACTAGGTTCCTCTGTCCACTAGGTTTCTTTAAGCAAGAATACTGGAGTTGGCTGCCATTTCCTACTGCAATATATGGGTATATCCTGTCTAAATTCTGAGGAAGTAACCTTTAAATCACGGAGAGAACATTTTATTTCTATAAGGAATAACTGAATTCCACAAAAAGTGCCACTGAATACCTTGAGGAAGAAAACATGAGTTGTCATATTAGAAGGAAGCATTTAATTCTTAATTCTATATTTTATTATCTGTGAGAACTTGGAGAGATAATTCATCAGTGGGTCATACTTCTTCTCATCTGTAAAACAGTGTTAATAAAACTTACTGTGTTATCAAAGGATAAAAATTATGCAATGTGTTTGATAGTACCCAGCAACTATTTGGGATATTGGAGATACTTTAAACATGCTTGTTTCTTTCAAACATAATTACTTGAATCAAAGAGGTAATCCAATCTTATCTTTCCAAAAGATAACAGTTTAGTCAATAACTAATCAAGAACTGTTATGTGTGTACTTCCAATGTACCGTAAAATCTCTTGCGAGTCATAAAAGAAACAAAAGTAAAAGGCACATTCTTGTCATCAGAGAACCTACATTAAGTTAGGGAGTCACGACTGATAGAGCACCACACGGCAGCACCTATGTAACATGGCGTCACATGCTACCAGGAAGCTTCATGAGACTGTCAGAGTGAGAGATACCACTGGGAAGGGGGGTGGTGGGGAAAGTTTCATGAAAGAGGGTATACTTGATCAGAACTTGGAAAATCTTAATAGAAATATTTATATATAATAATTTGTGAATCATTTTTATTGTGTCAAAATGCCAATGTTGTTAATTCCTTAATTCTAATAGCCAGGGTAATTCATACTTATTCTAGACAGAGAAAATGTATTCAGACATAGTGCAACTGAAAGAGGGAACCAGCAGTTCACCACTCAAAAGCCAATAAAGAAGTCAGGTTGGTGGAAAGGAAAGTTTGCTTTATTTTGGATGCCAGCAACCAGAAGAGGAGGGCAGACACCTGTCCAAAGGTCAATTCCCCCTCCTGGCATTCAGTGAACAAGAGTTTTTATAGGCTGAGGGAGGGGCTACATGTAGAAATAGCAGTCAGTTCTGACAATGTCATCTCGACTGTTTGAGTACAGTTACTCTTCAGGTGCATACTGATTTATTCCCATTTCTTTGAGGCCAGCTGACAGAACTGTGGTGCCATAAGTCATGGCTACAGTCTGGTCATCATGTAGTTAATTTATTTTACCAGGTGGGGATTTCAGTATCTATAAGACACCACAAAGGATATGGCTTGAATATTATCTATAGCCCTTGAGAAGGAACTAAAGGTCTTTGACTATGCCTTAAATGACTAAACTATTGTTATTTGGTCTTCTTTGACTGCTTTTCTTTGTTTCTGCATGTTCTCACTTCTATGATTAAACTTATTCTTCAGCTAAAGTTTTTCCACAGACGAAAGTCAGGCTGAGGACATTGAGGGGCAAGAACCATAGGGTCCTGCTCCACTTAAAGAACAGTTAAACTATGGCTGCTGATGATACACTATCCAAGCCCATTCCTTCCCACTGCCATCAATAGTTAAGTGACAAAATCAAAGACACTAAGTATCATCATATAGTTCTTTTGGTCAAGGATTAAGGGGACAATTCAACCATGGTAACAGCTACAAAAAGGAAAGTTGGGAAATACATCTTTTATAATGGGGGAGGGGGACAAATATTAATAGAAGGCTGGGAATGAATTGCATTTATTTATAGGGAATGAAAGCAAAAAAAGAATAAAATAACAGACACAAGTGTAATATAGATGAAAATTCTTTGGAAAATGCATCCAAACAAAACAGAAAGAAATGTAAGGCAAATTTTTCTATATGCTTAAGGAATTTAGAGATAACATGGAGTTCATGAATTAAGTGGTGAGAGAGACCATAAATAATGCAGGATATCAATGAAGGTTCGAACATAGAATACAAAGGAAAGGTAACTGACAAGCCTATCAAAGGAACTGAAGAGGAAACTAAAACCTTTAAAGTATTTGAAATCCCATTAGAAGCAGAAAAGAATTGAATACAGTAGAGTAAGTCTTTTCAGTGGTAGGAAAGTAAATCTTGGGGGAGAGGGAATCACATAAAATTCAGAGTAAAAAGATGAAGAGATCACAATGACTAGACAGAAAACAACAATAAGAAGAAAAGACAATGAATTCAATTTTTGAATAATTGCTGTTGTGAAAGCAAACTGGAACACAAGGAATAAGTTTTAAATATATAGTAAAATAGAAATTTCCTGAAATAAAGAAGACCTGAAGACTCAGATTCTAAAGAAAGATGACCGAAAGCAATGTGTACCTATCCCAGTGAATTTACAGAAATCCAAATATAATGAAGAAATTCCCTAATTATTCAGGCACAGCCTGCATGTCATTCGGAAAGAAAGCAATCAGTAAACTGACCTCTGACTCCTCTCCCAAACAATGTTAGATGCCATGGTATTGATCTACACTATATTAGGAACAAAGATGTAACTCAAAACTTCTATATGTTTCTAAGTTCTTATTCCAGTTGGAGGATATTTTCATAAACTAGAAGGCATTTTCCTAAACAAACCAAAACATCAGGAAATATAGCAGTAAGGTTTTCTTCATTTCACACTCACTTGAAGAAGGAAAATCTTAGGAATCAAAAGATAAAGTAGAATGAACAAATTCTAACTAAGTGGTTAAATTAGGGAAAGAAAAGCCTGACAGAGCACTAAGTACATAAAAAGGTATAAAAAGGTCAATAATGATACATCTAAGTAGGAGCAATACATGGATATTTTATAAACTCTGAAAGATATCTACCTACCTACCAAGGCTATGGTTTTTCCAGTGGTCATGTATGGATGTGAGAGTTGGACTGTGAAGAAAGCTGAGCACCAAAAAATTGATGCTTTTGAACTGTGGTGTTGGAGAAGACTCTTGAGAGTCCCTTGGACTGCAAGGAGATCCAACCAGTCCATCCTAAAGGAGATCAGTCCTGGGTGTTCATTGAAAGAACTGATGCTGAAGCTGAAACTCCAGTACTTTGGCCACCTCATGCAAAGAGTTGACTCATTTGAAAAGACCCTGATGCTGGGAGGGATTGGGGGCAGGAGGAGAAGGGGCCGACAGAGGATGAGATGGCTAGATGGCATCACTGACTCGATGGACATGAGTTTGAGTAAACTCCGGGAGTTGGTGATGGACAGGGAGGCCTGGCGTGCTGCGATTCATGGGGTCGCAAAGAGTCGGACACGACTGAGCGACTGAACTCAACTGAACTGAATCTTAATAATGAGTTGCTGAAAATGGACAAGGACTAAGGTCACAGAAATGCCTAGATGAAGTGGAAAAAGAGGAGAAATGAGGTAATATAAATGAACAAACTTTATTATTTATTATGTGCTGTGAAATCAATACATTCACAGTTACATTTGACATTAGGCTTGCGTTCATATATACCTTAGAAAGCCTTCCTTAATTAACAATGCTAAGAAATAGAGGAAAACAGTAGAATGGGAAAGACTAGAAATTTCTTTGAGAAAATTAAAGATACCAAGGAAACATTTCATGCAAGTTCAGTTCAGTTGCTCAGTCGTGTCTGACTCTTTGTGACCCCATGAATCGCAGCACGCCAGGCCTCCCTGTCCATCACCAACTCCCGGAGTTTACTCAAACTCATGTCCATTGAGTCAGTGATGCCATCTAGCCATCTCATCCTCTGTCGTCCCCTTCTCCTCCTGCCCCCAATCCCTCCCAGCACCAGGGTCTTTTCCAATGAGTCAACTCTTTGCATGAGGTGGCCAAAGTACTGGAGTTTCAGCTTCAGCATCAGTCCTTCCAATGAACACCCAGGACTGATCTCCTTTACGAAGGACTGGTTGGATCTCCTTGCAGTCCAAGGGACTCTCAAGAGTCTTCTCCAACACCACAGTTCAAAAGCATCAATTTTTTGGTGCTCAGCTTTCTTCACAGTCCAACTCTCACATCCATACATGACCACTGGAAAAACCATAGCCTTGACCAGATGGACCTTTGTTGGCAAAGTAATGTCTCTGCTTTTTAGTATGCTACCTAGGTTGGTCATAATTTTCTTCCAAGGAATAAGCGTCTTTTAATTTCATGGCTGCAGTCACCATCCGCCGTGATTTTGGAGCCCAAAAAAATAAAGTCTGACACTGTTTCCACTGTTTCCCCATCTATTTCCCATGAAGTGATGGGACCAGATGCCATGATCATAGTTTTCTGAATGTTGAGCTTTAAGCCAACTTTTTCACTCTCCTCTTTCACTTTCATCAAGAGGCTTTTCAGTTCCTATTCACTTTCTGCCATAAGGGTGGTGTCATCTGCATATCTGAGGTTATTGATATTTCTCCCGGAAATCTTGATTCCAGCTTGTGCTTCTTCCAGCCCAGCGTTTCTCATGATGTACTCTGCATATAAGTTAAATAAGCAGGGTGATAATATACAGCCTTGACGTACTCCTTCTCCTATTTGGAACCAGTCTGTTCTATGTCCAGTTCTAACTGTTGCTTCTTGACCTGCATACAGGTTTCTCAAGAGGCAGGTCAAGTGGTCTGGTATTCCCATCTCATTTCCATTTCATGCAAAGATGGGCATAATTAAGGACAGAAATGATATGGACCTAATAGAAGAGTAAGATATTTAGAAGAGTTACAGACGAACCATACAAAAAAGATCTTACTGACCCAGATAACCATGATGGTGTGATCACTCACCTAGAAGCCAGATATCCTGGAGTGCGATAGTCAAGTGGGCCTTAGAAAGCGTCACTATGAACAAAGATAGTGGAGGTGATGGAATTCCAGCTGAGCTATATCAAATCCTAGAAGATGTTTCTGTTAAAGTGCTGCACTCAATATGCCAGCAAATTTGGAAAACTCACAGTGGCCACAGGACTAGGAAAGGTCAGTTTTCATTCCAATCCCAAAAAAAAGCAATGCCAAAGAATGTTCAAAGTACTGCACAATTGCACTCATCTCACATGCTACCAAAGCAATGCTCAAAATTCTCCAAGCCAGGCTTCAACAGTACGTGAACCAAGAACTTCCAGGTGTTGAAGCTGGATTTAGAAAAGGCAGAGGAACCAGAGATGAAATTGCCAGCATCCACTGCATCATAGAAAAAGCAAGAGAATTTCAGAAAAACATCTACTTCTGCTTCATTGAGTACACTAAAGCCTTTGACTGTGTGGATCACAACAAATTATGGAAAATTCATAAAGAGATGGGAATACCAGACCACCTTACCTGCCTCCTGAGAAACTTGTATGCAGTTCAATAAGCTACAGTTACAATGGGACATGGAACAACGGACTGGTTCCAAACTGGGAAAGGAATACGTCAAGGTTGTATATTGTCACCCTGCTTATTTAACTTATATGCAGAGTACATCTTGTGAAATGCTGGGCTGGAAGAATCACAAGCTGAAATCAAGATTATCGGGAGAAACATCAATAACCTCAGATATGCAGATGGCACCACCCTTATGGCAGAAAACAAAGAGGAACTAAAGAGCCTCTTGATGAAAGTGAAAGAGTAGAGTAAAAAAGCTGGCTTAAAATTCAACATTCAAACAAAGAAGATCAGGACATCCAGTCACATCACTTCATGGCAAATAGATGGGGAAACAGTAGAAACAGTGACAGATTTTATTTTCTCGGGCTCCAAAATCACTACAGGTGGTGCCTGCAGCCATGAAATTAAAAGACACTTGCTCCTTTTAAGAAAAGCTATGACCAGTCTAGACAGCACATTAAAAACTAGAGACATTACTTAGCCAACAAAGGTTCGTCTAGTCAAAGCTATGGTTTTTCCAGTAGTCATGTATGGATATGAGAGTTGAACCATAAAGAAAGCTGAGCACCAAAGAATTGATGCTTTTGAACTGTGGTGTTGGAGAAGACTCTTGAGAGTCCCTTGGACTGCAAGGAGATCCAACCAGTCAATCCTAAAGGAAATCGGTCCTGAATATTCATTGGAAGGACTGATTCTGAAGCTGAAATTCCAATACTTTGGCCACCTGATGCGAAGAACTGACTTACTGGAAAAGACCCTGATGCTAGGAAAAGATCAAAGGTGGGAGGAGAAAGGGACAACAGAGGATGAGATGATTGGATGGCATCACTGACTAAATGGACATGAGTTTGAGCAAGCTCCGGGAGACTGTAAAGGACAGGGAAGGAAGCCTGATGTGCTTCAGTCCATGGCATCGCAAAGAGTCAGACATGACTGAGTGACAGAACAACACCACCAACATATGTTTACATATTTATATAAGCTTCAAACCCATCAATTTCTTAGGTTGTACAGGTATTACTAGGATTATAGTTTCCAAGTAAAAAACAATAAATAAATATCAGGTAACAAACATTAGAAAACTAAAAACAAGCCACAAAGAAAAATGAAAAGAATCACTTATTAATTCGAATTCCTACTATGATTCAAGCACTGTGTCAAAATCTAAGTTGTTGTTAAGTCACTAAGTCATGTCCAATTCTTTGTGACCCCATGGACTGCAGCACACCAGTCTTCCCTGTCCTTCACTATCTCCCAGAATTTGCTCAAACTCATGTCCATTGAGTCATGATACCATCTAACCATCTCATCCTCTATCACTCCCTTCTCTTCCTGTCATCAAACTTTTCCAGTATCAGGGTCTTTCCTAATGAGTTGGCTCTTTGCACCAGGTGGGCTTTTGATTAAAATTTTGTGACTGTCTTGAGTTTGATTAAAATTAAACTTAATGCATACATTTATAAAGATGCTTGCTGCTTGGAAGAAAAGTCATCACAAACCTAGACAGCATATTAAAAAGTAGAGTCATCACATTGCTGACAAAGGTCTGGATATTCAAAGCTATGGCTTTTCCTGTAGCCACATATGATTGTGAGAGTTGGACCACAAAGAAAGCTGAGCATTGAAGAATTGATGCTTTCAAATTGTGGTGCTGGAGAAAACTCTTGAGAGTCCCTTGGACAGCAAGGAGATCACACCAGTCAATCTTAAAGAAAATCAACACTGAATATTCATTGGAAGGACTGATGCTGAAGTTGAAGTTCCAATCCCTTGGCCACCTGATGTGAACTGCTGGCTCACTAAGAAAGACCTTGACGCTGGGGAGGATTGAGAGCAGGAGAAAGTGGGTGACAAACGATAACATGGTTGGATGGCATCATTGACTCAATGGACATGAGTCTGAACAAACCAGGAGATAGTGAATAATAGAGAAGCCTGGTGAACATGACTGCTCTTTAGACTATTACAAATATTTTCTAATATCCTTGTTATGGCCTCTCAGATACATCCACCATTAAAAGTGGACATTTCTATATGGAATTTTGTTTAAAGTATCTTCAATATTAATTTTTTATTTTGATATGCTGCAGTCCATAGGGTCACAAAAAGTTGGACACAACTGAGCAACTGAACAACAAACCCAAAGACAACTGATTTCCTTATAATGTTGCCTTTCAAATAAATTTTAAATCTTTTCAGTATCTTTCAATGAGATTTCTACACAATTTTCTAAACAAAGACAATGAATTTCTTTTGTGAGACTTATTTCTAGTTACTTGTATTACTCTGCTCTAGTTGCCATAACAAAATACCATACACTGGGCGAGTTAAACAACAAATTTATTTTCTCAGAGTTCTGGAGGATGTTAGGTCTAGATCAAGGTGCTGGCTGATCTGGTTTCAGTGCTCTCTTCCCAGCTTACAGATGGCTGCATTCTCCCTATGTCCTTACATAGTGGAGAGAAACAGAGAGAGAGAGACCTCTATGCTGTTTCTTATAAGATCACCAACGCTGTTGGATCAGGGACCTACCCTTATTGGCCTCCAATAGGGCTCCTCAGGTGGCACTAGATAAGAGACGTGGGTTCAATCCCTGGATTGGAAAGATCTCCTGGAGGAGGGCATGGCAACCCACTCCAGCATTCTTGCCTGGAAAATCCAATGGACAGTGGAGCCTGGCAGGCTATAGTCCATGGGGGTAGTAAAGAGTTGGACACAACTAAAGTTTTTGGCAAGCACACAGGACTTCCATTAAGGCCCTATCTTCAAATATACTCACATTGGGGGTTGAGACTTTTGCATATGAATTTTGGTAGAAAAAAATTCAGGCCATGGCAGTACTTTAATGTTTATTGCTGTTGGAAATGATAATTTAAGGGATAGGTCTTAAAAAAGATCCTTCTTAAATATTTTTGCTGGTATTAAGGAATTCAATTGTATTAGCTCCTATTTCCAAGCTTTGGAAGCCTGGGCCTTTTAACATGACTACAGAGGGACACATCAAGCTGAGGTAATCTCACACCCACCATGTGATCCAGCCACTCCACTATTAGGAATCCACTCAAAGGAAATAAAAGTATATGTCTGTACAAAGACTCATATACAAATGCTCTAGAAGCTTTATTGTTAACAGCCAAAACCCTGAAATAATCCAAATGTCCATCAGCATGTGAATAAGTAAACAAATTATAGCATATCTACACAGTAATAAAAATGATGAACTTTTGGTATATGAAACAACAGGGATGAACCTCAAAGTAATTATGCTGAGTGAAAGAAGTCATATAAAATAGTTGTATATGATTCCATTTATATAAACTTAGAAGAAATGCAAACTAGCCTATATGACAGAAAACCAAATAGAAGTTGTTGGCAGATGCTAAGAAGTAGTCAGTGCAGGTTGAGAGTGAAGGATTACATGAGCATGAAAAAACTTGGAGGGGGGGGCTGTGGTGATGGCTATGTTCACTATTTTTATTGTATTTGTTTCACATGCATATGTAAAAATTTATCAAAATGTATATGTTAAATACGTGTATTTTCTATGCTGTCAATTCAATAAAGCATCCCTTTTGATATTTTTCTAATCTATGAGCACTTACAAAGTTAGGTAAGAAACAAATTGAGCTTTGCAACACCACAGTTATTTAAACAGTTCCAACACTGCTTTTATAATAAGGTACCTACTATTTAAACATGTTGTCATAGCAGCTCTAGTTGCTCATATTTTATACTTAAAATTTTTTACTCCTTTGATTTCTCATTGGTCAGCTATCTTGCCTTATAGTCGAGATTTTGTTTACTTTTATTATTCAGTGATTACAGATTTTGGTATCATTTTTAAATTTAAAAAACTAAATTACCAACCTAAAGATTTTCCAAGGTGCATTTGAGCTTCCCATAACTTAGTGGAAGACATCTATCTAATTTTTTGTGGTTTATTTTATGGCAATATCTTACAAAGAGGTAAGAGTTTTTCAAATGTTCAAGTGACTATTTTTATATTAACTGCAAAAATTCTTACCATTGCACTCATACCATTCAACTATCTTTAAATCTCATAATTAACTAACTTTACTAAGAATTTTTATTTTAAAGAAATTTAAGAAATTGTGGTTCTTATTGACCACATATACTGTATCCCTCCAACAAGCCCTTCATTAAGGTTTCTGTTACTCTGATAGCTCCTTCATCAACACAAGCTTTCTGTGGAGAGTCTACATGATTGTGTGAGATTCTCCACCACTAACTTACCACACTATCCATGCCTGATTTTGTACCAGGGATTGTATATTCTAAGTAAGCACAGAGATAGAATTTCCAGTGAGGTATAAATGGTATATGGGGTAGAAAGCGAAAACTGATTAGGAGACAACTCCTAGATTTCTACTGAGAGGCACTTTGGTATTAGATTTTGGTTTTCAAGCCAGATGTATACAATATTTTGTTGGCTGAAGCTACTAGATTGACCTAATCAACTAATTAGATTGACCTAATCAATTAATTGTTATTTTTCTGTAAGTTTGTCCATGTAACAAACAATAGAAAATTTTTTTCTTATAATAAACTGCTGACTGCTAGCCATAGCTTCCAAGTGAACAGCTTTCTGTTTTATTTGTGATTATTATTTTAATGAGAAGTTAGAAAAGGACATAGTGGAGACTGTTAATCTCACTCCATCATATCCCAGATGGGCTGAGACTTTTATCTAAGTAAAGCTTGATTTGCATATGATTTTTAATCATACAGGACATGGAGTGAGAAACTAGAAATCCATGGTAGCATAAACAGAGACCTGGAGCAAAGAGAAATTAATTCACCTAAAAGTAAAACTGGAAAGAAAATAGCAGAACAGCGATTTTGAAAAGCACATGGAAGTTAATCAGAGAAATGGCAAGTTCCTAAAAACTGTCACCAAGGGGTGGAGGTTAACTTTCCTCTCAGTGTTTCTTGATGGACCTTGAGGATGCTTTAGACCTGATATGCCCTATCATTTGAAAGTGTCAGTTGTTGGAAATGTAAAAACTGCCAGATAATTTATTGACCTCGTTAATAAATAAATAAGAGCCAACTGTTAGCCAAAAAGAAGATACACTCTTAGCCTTTGGAGACTTGAGGGTTTCTGAAATTATCAGCAGTCAAATAAGATAAGCTGATACTTAAAATATTGTTAAAAGTAGCCATAAAAAAACTGATGGTAGTTAAGACACTTTAGCAAATTCTAAACTTGCATATGTGCATATGAAGATGAAAGGTGTATCAAAGGCCTTTGTAGACAGAGACCATTACCTTAGGTGCTTAGAGGTAGTCTATCAACAATAGATCTTTGGGTTAAAGTCAATAATGTCTTCTATTTAATGGCAAGTTCTTTGATCAACAATTCCTTTTGAAAAGATGTGTTTTTAAGCAGAATTTTCTGCATCATCTGTTTAATGGAGAGTAACAGAATAGCAAGATGGGCATCTGACCTTATCTTGTCCAGCTTAGGTGGTGATAAGCCACGGAGATTCTGGCACCTGGCTCATGGTCTGGATTAATAATCATTTCTGCCAACTTTTCAGAAATAAATCATACAGTAAAAATTATTAATAATCACACCTATGGTATCTGGTAGTGCAGTAAGGGAAGAAGAGAAGCACAACCCAGATGATGGAATAGTTGTATCAATCCTGTGTACTAAGACAGTGAAAGATGCTTCAAGATCCTTAAATCCCAGCAAAGAGAAGAGTTTTAGCTACTGTACATTATTCTTTGCCTTTTCTTAAAAAGGGTGTCTGATGCAGATTATTTAAAAATACTTTTTTCTCAGAAAATAAATCACTTTGATGAAAATGTAATGGTGATAACAGTATAATCATTTCCTCTCATGGAATACCGACAAATCTCAACTTGCAATAATTTTACTTGCAATACCCAATGAGCCCTGTCTTCTGCTCACAGTACTGTGCTAGGCACCTGGGATAAAAGGATGGGTCAGGTGTCCTCCTCCTCCACCCTCATGTTATACGCCACATCTCTCCACCTTTGCACTGACTGCGCTGTGGTGAGACTAGCTTGACTGTCTGCCCCTCTCCCTCTGCAGTCACCAGCATGGACATCCTCATGAGCAGGGCTGGTCTCATTCATCTTCATGTCCTTAATACTCTATCTATTACTGTGCCTCACACATGGCCTGCATCCCATCCCATCTTTATCTATTCAACTAGGACATGAAACCACAATCTTTTGGTAGAGATAGGCAACTAATGCACCTATCGCAACCATAATAGAAAGTTAGGTGTGGTTAATACTAAAAGATGAAGCTAACTAGAAATCATCCTTCAGAGTTTCTTCAAGCCGAGAAGTGTAACTCTCTGCAAAAAAAATACTCCTTTATGACTCCATACATGTCACTAAAATAGTTGGGGATATTCAGAACTCCAACTTCTTGGTGAACTTGAAAAAATAACAGAAATTAGAAAAGATGAGATAGATAAAACACAAGGTGGAAAATTTTCAACCTGGAAAAAGCAATAGACCAATGCATTTGGTCAAGTAACCATGCTACCATCTACCCAGCACAAAAATCTTTGGTGTATCCAACTGTGCTCATAAATATAAATATTGTAAAAATGATACATCTGTATACTGTGGAGAAAAGTTGCTACTCCTGTTTATAACATTAACTGACTTCATTTCAATGTTATAATCCTAACTTTATTTTTTCAGTACTACAACTGAAAAAGGTCTGGTACCAAGACTACCAGAATGAAGTCGATGGTATCTGTCTGCTATTTCACATTATTTCCTCATTCTTTAAACTATAGAGAAGGAAAATCCACTGAGATTTCCCCAGATGGTAAAACCTACTAGCATAATCCTTGAGTTTATTCTTCTCTTTAAACGTCTGTCATAAAGATTGAAATCAAATGAAGATAATATATGTTAAAGTGCTGTGCAAAGTTCAAAACATTATACAAATGTGAGATGGTATTTTTATCATAATTTACATGTATACTTGTCTCTCTGATTACATGATTTTGGCACTATTATGGACTTTGAATATAGGGTCACCGAAAACAGAAACAAATGTTGAATCTAAAAGCATTACTTTGGTTGGCTGTGATTCTATGCTGTTATTATTTCTCAGTGGTACAATCTATTCTATTATCCAAGAAAAGTCTACCAGGACAATTCCATGCTCCATCTTTGAATATGAAACCAAGTATTAAACTCTATTTCTAGGTTTTTATTAAACTCTCTTTGTTTTGGAAAGCAAAATCTAAAATGCATTGGCCATGAAAGTGCCTCCTCTTACTCCCTCAAGAAAGATGCTTGTCTGATGAAAAATAAGTTGACTTATTAGAGCTCGTGGTCCCTTTGTTTACAATGTCAACACTCTTGATGTAAGTTGACCCTGACATATCAGAAAGCTATGGATTTATCAGACTAGTAGGTCCTATCAAAAGGAGTGAGAAGCCAAACTAAACGATACACTTGCATAAAGAAGGGACAATTTAAGCACCAAAACAAAAAGCAATAAATGCAATACATTAAACATATTCAATACATTTAAGTCCATGAGAGCATCATGATACTAAATATAACACACACTACTGGTCAGCTTTGGGAGATGCTAGATAATTGGCTCATTATTTTTAAACTGATTCAATATATTTTTAACAGATACTTTTATTTAAACTGATATATAAAGGGAAGTGAGTGTTTACCCTGCTTTTCTTACATAGTCTGCACATTATGGTTACAGGACAGTTGAAGAAGGGATGTTTCTTTTTATATGTCTTTCTTCCAGCTAAAAATGAATGATAGAATTTAATTACGAACACCATATAACATCCAGTGGATTAATGAACCTATGCAATGGATGCCAACAGCTGCTAATGTTGCAGAAATAGAGGCAACCAAACATCCATAGCCCCTAATGGAAGAGCACAGCAAAGCACCACCTATGAAGTAGCATTGCAAAAGTAAATAAATAAACAGGAACCTGAATCTGATCAAGTCTCCAGATCTAACTAATGAACTTTAAGTAATTCAAAAGTCAGAGAAACATACAAAATATATTAAGCGACACCATGTGGATGCAATCAGAAAATTTAATCTGTGAGAAGTTCTACAGGATCCATATATATAAACACATATGTAAAATTTATTCAAAACAATATAAAATTTCACAAATTGTAGAGATGAAAAGAGCCCTAAGAGAAAGGGACATGCAAACCAGTTAAAATACATATATAATGATTCAAACAAAACGAAAAATTAAAAGAAAAGGAAAGAACAAAGGAAAAATAGAGTGAAGTCAAGAAATACATTAAAAAATAATTTTGGAATTGTGAATAAAACATGAGTGCCTGATGATTCTAAGGAAAATGTTTATATTTTATTGATATTCCTTTTTAGTTATAATATTCTTTTGTTAGAACAAACAGCCCTTATTCTTAAAATATATATATAGCAAAATATTTAGAGATAAATTGTGGTTGCCTCAAAATAATTCAGGCAAAATGAGTAAGGGTATAGATGAGACCAGATTGACCAGGAATTTTAAATGGTTGAACTCAAATGAATTGAAAGGAGAGGCATATTGAATTTACTGTACTGTTCTCTTTGGTTCTGTATATATTTTTAAACATCCACAGTAAAGTATGTTTTAAAAAATCTCCTGGTACAACCCTGCAATCAAAAGTGAGAGAAACAGACTGATGATCCTAAGAGCCTCATAGATTATGGTTCTAAGTTAAATATCTTATTTTTGGCACGCTGATGAAAACCAGAAAAAAAATAAACATCCTCTCCCCAAATGGTCACAAGAAACCAGAGAGTCAAGATGTTTACTGCTGAGTATCCCTTCCTGTCATCTGAGAGCATTCAGTGTTGATTTTTTGATCCAAAGATATCTTTAATAAAACAGAATGATTGATACAGTCTCTCAAAATGGAAATTAATAAAAATCTATGTAAGATAATTTACTTCTGTACACTTATAAGTCAAACTAATGGATTTTGGATATAATGCAGACATATGAGATAGTTTAGTAGACAGTAAGCTCTATGGAAGTCAGCCATACAATGTGGCCTCCATGAAGAGTGGATATTTCAGTGAATTCATAGCCATATACTGGGGCAAGGTGTCAGTCCCAATTTGCTCTCTCTCTGTTAGAGACAATATCTCTGCTCTCTGTTAGAGACAATATTGTCCCCATTAAAGGTAGTTTACTACCTTGGAAAGATTGGAAAGATTCTAGGATTAGTTACATAGTTAGAAAGTCTAAAGACCTGCCGTATCAGAAAATTTTGAAGTAAAAACATGCTTATTTTAGAAAAGAGTAGGTGTGGGGGTGGGGGTGGCAGATAGGTCTATGTTGAGAATGGAGAAACTGCCAAATAAAATGAGTAGTTGCTCCCTACTGCACCCGGCGGGGAAGGATTACAGGCAGCCCAGAGCCAGGGATCATAGGAAGGTTTCAACTGTAGATTGGCTTGCCAAAAACAGAGGTTCTCCCTCCCTGGAGGCGTGCATGTACACCCTGGACAACCTTCTTGTGTTGTGTCATAAAAGGAATGATTTTCAGTTTCTTATATCCCTGAGAATCTGAAATCAGAACTATACTTTATCATAACCATTCTGCCTGTTTGGCTTTTTCTCTCCTCTTGTTCTAAGTGGCAGGTATTTTCAGGGATTATTACCAACCTATTTGTGTCCAAATCACAGCTTCCATTCTTTAAAATTAGCCACCTTTCCCTCCTCCTGCCTGACATGTTCCCTGTTGTCATGATACGTGGCTTGGAGGAGAGCATTTGATCACAGATAGGTGGTTGTTACCTAGTTTGAGCTCAGCAAGAATCAGATGGGTGACAAGAAGGAAAAAAGCTTCTATATATACACACCTAAGCACAAATGATGGGGAAGGGAAGAATCAAGATAAAGAACATGGCAAGTAAATTGTAGCCATTACTTGTAAAGTTTTTGAGTGGAAATAAAAGGCTTAGATTGCAGTATGTGTAAGTAGAAACTCTGCCCTGTAGATTTAGGTTTCTAATTTACAAAAGAACATTGGGAACTTTAAGCCAGTGGGTATATTTGGTCTATGTCAGTTCTAGTGTCCTGCATTATTCTGTTGTCACTCCTTGACGTAAAGAAGGTAAGACTATTGTCAGCACTCTAAAAACAAAGATATACAATTAATGACATTGACCGATTGTGGCATTACTCTGACATGATTGATTTCTTGCCCTCACAAGCCCTTTGATTTTGTTTTGAAATATGTAGCAATACAATTGAGTATTCTTTTCCCCTTTTTTACCCCAATATACTAACTGGAACAATTTGTTGAATTGATAAAAATAGAGAACTTTCCTCCCAAGCAGGATACATTCTGCTTTTATATTACCCAAGATATTTGGCCAGATTTTATGACTGCATGACATGACCAAACCTAATAAAACCTGATAAATCTAATGTACCCTGAAGACAAAATATTAGACTTCTATTTATGTATGCCAGTGAAAAGTTATTTCTTTAATCACATCATGCCACCACTAAAGCTAAATAACTGGAAATGAGTAATACAAACAATGATTGGGTGTTACAAATAAGTTTCAATTGCACAGCAGAATTTACCTTTATATACAGATACTGGAATCCAAACTCTGGTTCCATGCTTTATTAGCTATGTGATATTTGTAAAGTCTTACTTTCCCTATTAGTGAAATAAGACATTAGGAATGAGGCCATCTTGTTGGGTCCTTCTAGCTTCAATAGTTTTTGAATTGAGAAACTAGAGCTGAAGTATATGTATATCTTATGTTTAAAAAACTCACAGAAATACATATGGGAAAATATTAGAATAAAACATACCCAAAAGATAACTCCCTGTTTGGCAGAGGGGAAGACAAAACAGTGCATGAGTAATTTATTTTTCTTTCATTTGTTTTACATGTTTCCTAAACACTGCATAAATCACCAAGTGATACACGTATAATTGGGGAAAACAGACACCTTTTCAGTATTCAAAATCAATATTTATGTCAGGCCACAACTTTGTATAAGGACAGTTCGGTTCGGTTCAGTTCAGTCGCTCAGTCATGTCTGACTCTTTGCGACCCCATGAATTGCAGCACGCCAGGCCTCCCTGTCCATCACCAACTCCTGGAGTTTACTCAAACTCATGTCCATCTAGTTGGTGGTGCCATCCAGCCATATCATCCTCTGTCATCCCCTTCTCCTCCTGCCCCCAATCCCTCCCAGCATCAGGGTCTTTTCCAATGAGTCAACTCTTCGCATGAGGTGGCCAAAGTACTGGAATTTCAGCTTCAGCATCAGTCCTTCCAATGAACACCCAGGACTGATCTCCTTTACGAAGGACTGGTTGGATCTCCTTGCAGTCCAAGCAACTCTCAAGAGTCTTCTCCAACACCACAGTTCAAAAGCATCAATTTTCGGCACTCAGCTTTCTTCACAGTCCAACTCTCACATCCATACATGACTACTGGAAAAACCATAGCCTTTTCTTGATGGACCTTTGTTGGCAAAGTAATGTCTCTGCTTTTTAATATGCTATCTAGGTTGATCATAACTTTCCTTCCAAGGAGTAAGCGTCTTTTAATTTCATGGCTGCAGTCACCATCCGCCGTGATTTTGGAGCCCAAAAAAATAAAGTCTGACACTGTTTCCACTGTTTCCCCATCTATTTCCCATGAAGTGATGGGACCAGATGCCATGATCATAGTTTTCTGAATGTTGAGCTTTAAGCCAACTTTTTCACTCTCCTCTTTCACTTTCATCAAGAGGCTCTTTAGTTCCTCTTCACTTTCTGCCATAAGGGTGGTGTCATCTGCATATCTGAGGTTATTGATATTTCTCCCGGAAATCTTGATTCCAGCTTGTGCTTCTTCCAGCCCAGCGTTTCTCATGATGTACTCTGCATATAAGTTAAATAAGCAGGGTGACAATATACAGCCTTGACGTACTCCTTTTCCTATTTGGAACCGGTATAAGGACATGAGACATCAAATGTTGTCAACACAGAAAAATGAGATTTGCTTCGTATGTGTTCCCTGTTTAGGATAAAGTCCAAATAGAGCATAGCAGCAAAGTAGTGCCAGTTGAATAAAGCCAGTGATATTGGTAGTATCACTGGGACAGTTAGGAATAAACAATAAGAATCAAGGACTAAAATGAAGCAAATGGTTTAGATGTCACAGTATTTTACACTATAGTTTAAGCATAAAATACTCAAGTTCTAGTTTAAGATATTTTGCTAGATTAAAAACAAACCAACAGGTCTGGATTATAACATATCAATTCATATTCCACACATCACTGAAGTTCATCATGGGGGTCGGCTAGACATGGTTTCATGTATTTCAAATACTTAGTTGGAACTTGAAGATTTTGACACTCATATCTGAGGTCCAGGACCTGGTTCCAAATTTGCCATTAAATGACCCACAATCTGCTAGAGATGGGTGAAGAAGTGACTATGTCACATACTCACATTGTTTTAGCAGAAAGGAAAAGGTTATCAGTTCTTCTGGCAGAGAAAGGGGGTTCATCAGTTAAAAAAACAGAGGATGTGATGCTTACACTGAATACTGGCAGATGGTTGGTTGGTCCTTCTTAAATTAGAAAGTAGGGAAGATGGGCAAGTGAGAGATGGGGAGAGCATTCCAAACAGAGAAAGATAAAATAACAATAAATTATGAAGGGCTTGTATCGATCACTACAGAGTGTGCGTCTCAACATTTAGGCAATGAGTCAGAGAAGAACTATTTCAAGGCAGTAACAGATACAGATTTTGCAAAGACTACTGTGACAAGCAATGCAGAAAGGGGACTAAGGGGTTGGGGAAGGAAAAGAGGCATACAGGGAAAATGAAATATTAAAAATATACATGAGGCTCAATTTAACACTCTTTTCATGCTATTCATTTCTAAATTGAAAGAGCATATTAATTAGAAAATACAAAATACATATTTTTTATATTCTGTCCAACTTCCAGGATATATCTGATTGATGCTGCCATTCTAAGCTGGGGTTGGTTTTCTTTAAGTGTGAATTTCTGAAGTATATTATATTAACACAACTCATTGAGAAATGATTTCCTATTCTTCTGTTAACATAAAACTCAGAAATGACTATAACAAAGAGAAAAGTAAAATAGACTCTAGTAGTGAAGATAGTTCTGAAGTCCAATCAAGCTTTCTTTTGCTCTTTGTGATTGAGATAGAACATCCAACGTAGAAAAGTCTTGGAGACAGGGAATGCCCTGGACTGCTTGAGGGTATGTAGGTCGTGAGAGGGCTAATTATGGTATCCAAGCGGAAGCACAAAAGGGAAAAACTCGTGAAATACACACACTTTCAGGGAGCACAAATGAAGGCCAAGAAGAGTAACAGAACCAAACAAGACAAAAAAGAACAATGACAGAACAACAACAGAATGCTACACCGAGTGAGTCTGGTCAGGCTGAAGACTAGCAGCAAAGAGAGGTTTCTGAAGGCTTAAGAGTTGTAGCATGATGAAAAACGGACACCTATGCCTATTTGAATGCATCTAGGACGCCCTGTGGAGGGCACAGCTGTTGCTTAGTTGCTCAGTTGAGTCTGACTCTCTGAGGCCCCATAAGAGGCTCTTGATGAAGGTGAAAGAGGAGAGTGAAAAAGCTGTCTTAAAACTCAACATCCAGAAAACTAAGATCATGGCATCTGATCTCATCACCTCGTGGCAAATAGACAGGGAAACAATGGAAACAGTGACAGACTATTTTCTTGGGCTCCAACATCCCTGCAGATGGTGACTGTAGCCATGAAAGTAAAAGACACTTGCTGCTTGGTAGAAAAGCTATGACAAACCAAGACAGCATATTAAAAAGCAGAGACATTACTTTCTAGTCAAAGTAGTCTTTTTTGCTTTTCCAGTAGTCATGTATGGATGTGAGAGCTGGACCATAAGGAAGGCTGAGTGCTGAAGAACCGGTGCTTTTGAATTGTGGTGTTAGAGAAGACTCTTGAGAGTCCCTTGGACTGCAAGATCAAGCCAGTCAATTCTAAAGGAAATCAATCCTGAATATTCACTGGAAGGACTGATGCTGAAGTTCCAATATTTTGGCCACCTGATGAAAAGAGCCAACTTATTAGAAAAGACCCTGATACTGGGAAAGATTGAAGGAAGGCAGAAGGAGAAGGGGACAACAGAGGATGAGACGGTTGGATAGCATCACTGACTCAATGGACATGAGTTTGAGCCAGCTCCGGGAGATGGTGAAGGACAGGGGAGCTTGGTGTGCTGCAGTCTATGGGGTCCCAAAGAGTTGGACATGACTGAGCGACTAAACAACAACAAATGGACTGTATCCCACCAGGCTTCTCTGCCCTTGGGTTTTCCCAGGCAAGAATACTGGAGTGGGTTGCGATTTCCTTCTCCAGGGGATCTTCCCAACCCAGGGACTGAACCCTCTTGTGTCTCCTGCATTGGCAGGCAGATTCTTTACCACTAGCACCACCTGAGAAGCGCCCATGGAAAGTGCAGTGACTGGTATAAACAATCAAGTCTGGGGTCAAATCAGGAGAAAAGATCCAGAAATACACAGAAGGAACTGGTGGATACAAATTGGAAAGCCATTAGCAAGCAGTAACATGGTGGGAATCAGGGAACAAGAAAGACAACTGTGATCACAAAAAAGGGTGGATCACATTTACGTATTTGATAGGGAAAAAAGCACCATATGCTTTGACTTTGGGATAACTGAGAGCTCCCTCCAGGAACTTGGACCAAATCCTTCACCTTGTTGTCTGCTTCTGCACAGAAGAATGAATGTAATTATATCCTCTACAGCAGAGCTGCTGTGCTACTTCAATTAAACACTGGGAAAAGGCATTGAGACCACAGATGAAAAGCTCCATAACAGCACAACTTATAAAATCAGGAAGAGGATGTGTGATCCCCAGCTGCAACCATTAGACAAACCCTGTTCCCAGCACAGCGCTGAGGTCAGTGGATGAAGCTGGTACACAAAAAAGGACTTTGGCAACAGCAAGAGCTGCATGAATCAAAGTCATGAAACAAAACAACTGTCAGCTGCATTCAAGCCCCATTGTGGAAGGGAATCAATATTTGACAAACACTTTGTAAAGGACACAAATTAGAAAGGCAAAACATTTAAAAATATTTCATAGGAATCAAACTACAGGAAGTAAATATGCAAAGAAATGGTCTTAAGCATCGCTGCAGGCATTCCTTGGCACAAATGCTGACATACACCCTATAAGCAAGAACCTAAACTTTTCTGTGAGAGTGCCCTGATAGTTATGATAGATTCTGGATCAAGTATATCAATAAATATTTGACCTTAACGAGGAGCAAACTGTATCCAATAGCCAGACCAGGCAAAAACCCATGGTTGCCAGAGACTTATTCAATAAACAAATTTGATGAGTAATTCTAATTAGTAAGAAGCAACTGCTCCTAGGGATTCAGTGATTATGTGACGGACTGATTTTTAAAGCAGGAAAAATATGACTAATTCATTGAATAATAAAAATGACTTTCATGTGAGTAGGTTATTCAGATGTTCTTATAGCAGAAGATAGCAAATTTTTCTGTAATGAGCCAAAGGATAAATATTTTAGGCTTATAAACAATACAGTCCTCTGTAAGGCTGCTCATCATTCAGCTGTTCAGGTGGTATGTAAAAACAGCCACAGATAGTATGTTAAGAAACAGGTGTGACCGATTCCCAATAAAACTTATACACACAAATGGCAGGTTCAACATAACTCACTGTGTTTGCTGACCGCAGTCCTATTGTGTAACCCTAACTATTCCCAAGGCCACTGCTGATCAAGTGAATACCAACAGTTAATAGCAACCCAGATGACCATCAACAATTAGATCAAGAAGATGAGTTGCGTGTATGCAGTGGAATATTACTCAGCCATTAAAAACAATGAAATACATTATTGTTGTTTAGTCACTAAGTCATGTCTGACTCTTTGCGATCCCATGGACTGTAACTCGACAGGCTCCTCTGTCCATGAGATTTCCCAGGCAAGAATACTGGAGTGGGTTGCCATTTCCTTCTCCAAGGGATCTTTGAGACCCAGGGCTAAAACCCAGGTCTCCTGCATTGGCAGGCAGATTCTTTACCACTGAGCCACCTGGACCAACACAATATTGTAAATCAACTATACTTCAATTAAAAAAAAAATGTAGCTTTTGTAACTTGCCCTATCTCTTCCCAATTAATCATCCAGTCAGCTGATAGAGCCCATTTTAACTCTGCATAGTTAACACAGATAAGAATTTGCTATTTTCTGATTTTTTTTATCATCTTTTCCTCTAGACACCCCTCCAACTCTCCAGGAATGATGCAACCTCAATGAAAGCAAAGACCCTATCTGGGATCCTCAGTACCTAGAACAGTACCTGGTACTTAGTAGAGCCAGTAAATGTCGTCTGTAGAATAAACCTATACTAGGTGGTTAAGGCGGAGAAGGCAATGGCAACCCACTCCAGTACCCTTGCCTGGGAAATCCCATGGACAGAGGAGCCTGGTAGGCTGCAGTCCATGGGGTCACTAAGACTCGGACACAACTGAGCAACTTCACTTTCACTTTTCATTTTCATGCATTGGAGAAGGAAATGGCAACCTACTCCAGTATTCTTGCCTGGAGAATCCCAGGGATGGGAGACTTGTGGGCTGGTGTCTATGGGGTCACACAGAGTCGGACACAACTGACGTGACTTAGCAGCAGCAGCAGCAGGTGGTTAAGGGGGCTTTCCCTGTTATCTCAGATCTTTAGCTAGAGCTTTGGACAATAGGCAATTGATATGCCCACCTTCCTCAGAAAAATCAGTAGGCTTATCCTTACAAGATTTATTACAATGCAGGAATGAGGATCTCATCCTCCTACTACCTTCAGACCATACAGAAGACTAGATATTCAAAAGAAAGACATAAATTCAAGGAACCATGGACCTCGGTAGGGACGATTTTTTTTTTACTGCATTTCTGTCCTACCTGACAGTGACCCCCAGATTCCCCTCCTTCAAGATAATGAGGGGTCTGGAATAAGAGAGAACCAGCACCTCATCCCCCAACTGGTTGCATGCTAAGTTTCAGAAAATAACAGGCATAAGTCCACACACTAGGAGAGCTGTATCTGATACTGAAACTTAGAGACAGAATAGCATAGAGACTAATGCCTATTTCTGGCCTGGAGTATTCTGACAGGAGGAGGTTTCTAGAGCAAGGCAAAAAGAGAGGGCATTTGATGTGTATTTCTGCCCTTTGGAACAGCAAAATACATGAGGTCAAGCTCAGACATCATCAACCCACCTTGTGGTGATGCTGGTTGGCAGTGATGAGCAGTAAAGGGACACAAGCTGGACTTTCACATGCTTTTGGTTCAACGTTGCTTTGCAATAAAGGACAGAAATTGTATGGACCTAACAGAAGCAGAAGATATGAAGAACAGGTGGCAAGAATACACAGAAGAACTATACAAAAAAATATTCATGACCCAGATAACCAGGATGATGTGATCACCCACCTAGAGCCAGACATCCTGGAATGAAAAGTCAAACAGGCCTTAGGAAGCATCACTACGAACAAAGGTAGGGGAGGTGATGGAATTCCAGTTGAGCTATTTCAAATCCTAAAATATGATGCTGTGAAAGTGCTGCACTCAATATGCCAGCAAATTTGGAAATCTCAGCAGTGGCCACAGGACTGGAAAAGGTCAGTTTTCATTATAATCCCAAAAAGAAGGCAATGCCAAAGAATGTTCAAACTACCGCACAGTTGCACTCATCTCACATGCTAGCGAATCAATGCTCAAAATTCTCCAAGCCAGGCTTCAACAGTATGTGAAACAAGAACTTCCAGGTGTTCAAGCTGGATTTAGAAAAGGCAGAGGAACCAGAGATCAAACTGCCAAAATCCGTTGGATCATCGAGAAAGCAAGAGAGTTCCAGAAAAACATCTACTTTTGCTTATTGACTATGCCTTTGACTGTGTGGATCACAACAAACTGTGGAAAATTCTGAAAGAGACGGGAATGCCAGACCACCTTACCTGCCTCTTCAGAAATCTGCATGTAGATCAAGAAGCAAGTTAGAACTCGACATGGAACAACAGACTGGTTCCAAATTGGGAAAAGAGTATGCCAAGGCTGTATGTTGTCACCTTGCTTATTTAACTTATATGCAGAGTACATCATGGGAAACACTGGGCAGGATGAAGCACAAGCTGGAATCAAGATTTCTGGGAGAAATATCAATAACCTTAGATACACAGATGACACAACCCTTATGGCAGAAAGCAAAGAGGAATTAAAGAGACTCTTGATGAATGTGAAAGAGGAGAGTGAAAAAGCTGGCTTAAAACAACATTCAAAAAACTAATATCATGGCATCTGGTTCCATCAGTTTATGGCAAACAGATGGGAAAACAATGGAAACACTGACAGACTTTATTTTCTTGGGCTCCAAAATCTCTGCAGATCATGACTGCAGTCATGAAATTAAAAGACGCTTGCTCCTTGGAGGAAAAGCTATGATCAACCTAGACAGCATACTAAAAAGCAGAGACATTACTTTACCAACAAAGATCCATCTAATCAAGGCTAGGGTTTTTCCAGTGGTCATGTATAGATGTGAGAGTTGGACTGTGAAGAAAGCTGAGTGCCGAAGAATTGATGCTTTTGAATTGTGGTGTTGGAGAAGACTCTTGAGAGTCCCTTGGACTGCAAGGAGATCCAACCAGTCCATCATAAAGGAGATCAGTCCTGGGTGTTCATTGGAAGGACTGATGCTGAAGCTGAAACTCCAATACTTTTGCCACCTGAGGCGAAGCACTGACTCATTTGAAAAGACCCTGATGCTGGGAAAGATTGAAGGCAGGAGGAGTAGGGGACAACAGAGGATGAGACGGTTGGATCACATCACCGACCTGATGGACATGAGTTTGAGCAAGTTCAGGAATTGGTGATGGACAGGGAAGCCTGGCGTGCTGCAGTCCATGGGGTCGCAAAGAGTCAGACATGACTGAGTGACTGAAATGAACTGAACTGAACTGAACTTGCTTTGTCTGGGCAGCTCCTGCGTAGGGTAGACCCTGAAGTCAGAGAGGGTATTTTCCATGTCCTAAAAATGTTTAGAGGTAAGATCTTTGAGCCGCAGAATCTTTCCAAGTGTGCTCAGATGACAGCTACCCTTTGGGTTCCTGCTGAACTGACAACTATAAAACATCAACCAGGTAAAACATTAGTTCCTTTGTCTGTTACCCATCTGTCCTCCTACCTCAACATCAATTATCTCACATTTGGGGGCTGGAGTGAGAGGAAGAGTGAAAAATCAAAACATGTAAGAAAACAGATTATGCTCCTTTTCCATGCATTCCTGAGGATCAGAAAGGGTGAGAAGTATGTGATCTAAATATGAGATTCCATTTTCAAGTCATATAGGACTGGATTTTAGTACCTAGCAGAGTTTTAATGACCAGAACGAGATTGTTTTAATAATCAAAGTGAAATCATAGAATCCATAATAAGATGTCATCAAGGGACATGGAAATGAGATCCAGAGAATGTTTAAATACATTGACTGGAAAAAATAAAACCAAAATAAAAACCATTTTCTCTTCTAGCAAAATTCAATGCAGTAAATAAACTCATTAAAATCACTTGCTTTTTCTTTCCCAGGCTTACTAGTCATTCAAAAATAAAGGGTTTCTTGTGTCTCAGTCAACAAGCTTTTCCTACAAAACATAGATTGAAACTTGCCTTCTAGGTATAACCTCCTTCATGCTGCCTCAGTCAGGCACACAGCTTGTTCACCTGGCTACTGCTAGTATCTCTTTAATAATGTTCAAAAACTAAATTTTCTCTCTTCCAAATCAAGTATCTTTTCCAGTTCATTTAATGGTGTTCTATTGCCCCTAAAGCCCAAGATTTAGCAATTGTGTCTTTTTTTGTGCTTTTCTCTCTTGCTTCCTACAATCAGTTACTGTCTCTCAGTTAACAGTCTTTCATGTGCTCTCTGCTTTCAATCATCACAGTTGCCATCCTAATCCAACTAGCTGGATTACCATAACAAATTGCACTGTTTTCCCTCAGCCAGTCAATGTCCATTTGAAGAGACAATGCACTCAATACTAAATTGTTGAATACTACCAAAGGGCTTCCATGGTGGCTCAGATGGTAAAGAATCTGTCTGCAATTCAGGAGACCTGGGTTTGATCCCTGGGTCAGGAAGATCCCCTGAAGAAGGGAATGTCTACCCACTCCAGTATTCTTGCCTGGAGAATCCCATGGGTAGAGAGGAGCCTGGCAGGCTACAGTCCATGGGGTTACAAAGAGTCTAACACAACTGAGCAACTAACACTTTCACTTTCACTTTCTATCCAAACCTTCACCTACACTGTATTTCCTGCTGCTAAAACTTCAGAGCCTCACCCTGACAGATCTCTATAGCCAATAAACTGGTATATTTCCTACCTGATCACCTCTCACTTTATGTATAAAAACCTGTTACCTATTCACCTTTCCATAAAGGTAACTTTCCTTCCCACAGGCCAACTTTTTTATTGTACCTTCCTCTGCCTCTGAAGAGCCTTCTGAGGAAAAGGAAATCTGGGCATGAAACTAAGACACAATATTCTATAGTAGCCTAGTCATCATCCAGACTGACATCTTCATAAAAATGGGTCATATTAGATATTGCATTCCTTAGAATTCATCTAAACTCGAGAATCACAGAAAATGGAAGCTAAATTCTAAAAATAACTCCTCAGAACAGTAATTCCCAAGCATTCTGTGATTCTGATTTAGTAGCTCTAGGATGGAACCTATACGTCTGTATTTTAATAAGATGACTAATTGATTCTGTTGGTCAGATGGGTATGAGAATCTTGGTCTTCTGCTCAAAGGTGATTGGCCTGGGAGCCTAATCCTAATCAGGAGTGATGAGAGAACTCAATACATAACACACACCACAACTGGGATCATCCCTGAGTTTTGACACAATGCAGGGGGAACCATACTATTTTGAACCCCTTGTTCATAAACTACTCCCAAGAACCAGATAGCAATGGTACTAGCTCATGTTCCAGACTTTCTTTAAAAAGTAAATAACTGGTCCTTGGTTCCATTCTGTATGATGCACAAGTACATAATCTAAAGGAATTTAATCCATTAGCATGGCCACAATGTCCTAATATGAGTAATTTGTGATTCCCTTTCTGAAGAGAAAAAGTATACATCCCCTAGTCCACCCCTTCCCCGCCTCTTCTGGACACAACTTCTAAGTCTAAAAAAGTGACCAGTGAGAAAAATTTCAGGCTCCATATCAAAGTAGAAGTGGATCAGACATTTCACCCAGCTGGGGAATGGTCCTTGCATAAAGAATATTCACTCTTCACCCAGTTCAGTAGGCCAAGACACTAAGTCATGGAGTCCTGGGCTGTTTGACAGAATCTGTGAAGGGGTATGTCCAGAGCTAAAAGGTATCTTAGTGCTACAGCTACAGTGACGATCTGAACAGAATAACATAAGGAGCCCCCCTTTCACTTCTCCATTCCCATCCCTAACTTATGCTAGGATGGACAGAAAATTTGGAACCATCTCAAATAAAATCCTTACTACATTTCTTTCTGGAGAGTTCTTTCTATTTGAGCTGGGGTATATTGTATTGCTGTTGTTGTTTAGTTGTTAAGTTCTGTCTGACTTTTGTGATTCCCCAGACTGTAGCCCACCAAGCTCCTCTGTCGATGGGATTTCCCAGGCAAGAATACTGGAGTGGGTTGCCATTTCCTCCTCCAGCGTATCTTCCTGACCCAAGGATTGAACCCGTCTCTCTTGCATTAGCAGGTGGATTCTTTACCACTGAGCCACCTGGGAAGCCCCTATATTATATTAGCACTGTCATAATATTATGGCAATTGCCATAGCACTTGGTGATTAAAAAGATCAGTTAGGCAACTTTTGGAGGCTGTGAACCAGGTGAGACTAATTAGGGCTCAAGAAAGCCAGACTGTTCTCACTGTCCCTGCTGAGTCCAGGCCAGGAGTAATTCATCTGCTCCCCTATCAAAGTAGAAGACCAAGTTTTACTCCTCTGGGGAAGCAGAGGCCATACTCCAAAACAAACCCAGAAAATAAGTGGCCAGGGATTTGCTATTTAACAAAGACCTAATAATTTTTCATTAGTGACCAGTTAAAATTGATTCAGATTCAATTATTTTTTTAAAAGGTGACTTAAGTAAATGATTTTCTCAAATGAAAACAAGCCCAAAGTTGAGCAATCCCAGAGATGATTCAGAGGCTCAGCGATGTCAGGACTCTGAGTGAACATCTCTGTCATTGCCTCTCCTTTCCATCATGAGCACAGGGTGGCTTCACTGATTCCAAGCAACATAACTTCATAGAGCAGTATTCAAGTAGAAATAAAGGGGCTGGAGAGAGGAGAGCTGTTTTCATACCCTAAGGGAAGAAAATGTATCTCCAAAAGACCTAAGATTTCCTTATGTCACTAGTGAGAGACACGTGTTTCCCCCTAGACAAATTAATGGCAAATAAGAATTTGATTAACATGATTGGCTTAAGTCAATCACATTCCATAACATGTGGTTTATAATCTTGCTGCTAGAACTACAACTAATTGGACAATGGACTGCCTGTAGGGAAAATGACATCCATACAATGAGGAAGGCAGTGTCCTTTTTATAGAGGTTAGAAGGGATAAGGGATAATGTGCACATCATTTAGTTTTCACCAACAGTTGTTAAGTGTCAGCCTCATTTTTATGGAATCTGAAGTAAGTGAGGGGTTCACCAATGGGATATTGAGGTAGAATTTCCAGCAATAGTTTTTAGGGTCCTGCTTTGTTAGTAATGCAAATATTAGGATGCCAAAAAATGCATTTAGAAGAAGTCACTAATGAAACTTCCATTAAGTCACAAGACACACACCTTAGAGAATATAAGGTGTCAGAGTTCCAAAGGGAAAAGAAGTTATTTTATTGATAATATCATCAAGAGGCTAAAAAGATAAATGAAATCTATGAAGGCATGCTAGCTTACTTCAAAAGAGAAGGTGCCAAAGACCCTAAGTATCATTAGAGCTAGAAAACATTAGGATGGAAGAGGAAGTGCCAAGTCTCAAGTTTTCATATGAAAATAAGAACTAGAGATGGAAAGTACCCCACTCTCATACCAGTAGCTAAGAGAATACTGAGTGGCAATGAAAGGGAAAAGAGTAAAGTGTCTCATTAAAAGACAAGAAGAGGCACGTAATGCTGCAGAAATTCCCACACAGCAATAATTGTGATCAGTGTTAATCAACACTTTCTTCATCAGATGTGACCTATGTTCTTACTAAGACCAGGCCTCTCAAGAGTTGTAGCTCTCTAAACCACAGTTTCCAGGTGTGGTCCCCAGACCAGCAACATAACCATCACCTGGGAACTCCTCAGAAAGGCAGATTATCAGGCCTTAGCTCAGCCCTCCTAAATCTGAAAGTCGGGAAAGTGGCTCAGCAATCTGAGATTTAACAGCACTTCAAATGTTTTTTCTACTGCCTGCTAACACTTTAGAGCCACCCCCAAAGTTTCTGGCATTTTAAAACATTAATATTGAAGCCAGAATCAGAATGTTGAACTGGCTTGTTTGGTCCCAGTTTTTTATTTCTATTTTGGTTCTCATTTCTGGCCACAGAATCCAATCCTTAATCGATATTTCTGTGCACTAAGCTGCTTTTGCATGCGACCTACTACAATATATGCAGACTGTTTCTAAAGGTGAATTACAGCCTTGTCTTAAAAAGTAATGCTTTCACATTAAAATAAGCTTATTGTTCTACTTTGCAAAATCATTCAGGTGTCAAACCGAGAAATGGTCAATGAAAATTAGTTAACACAAAGAGTATGCTCATCTAAAAGTAGTTTCCTTATTCAGCAGAAATAAACAAACTTGTCTTTCACGCATTCTCTTTATAAAATTAAGAAACTTGTGTCCAGGTGTCCTGTGTAAACAAGAATCCTTACGCGAATTCTTGGTCATGCTCCTGAAGGGGGAACACTGTGCTTATCGTCTTTCCCCAGCAGAGCACAAGCCAAGGCTATCATCGGGCCACATTCATGCTGTTCTCCCAGGGAGCCATAGTTAGCAGACAACTATTTTCTTCTCCCCCAATAATAATGCCTACACATAAGGACAATTAGCTAAAGGAAGTACTTAACATATTTTAGAGCTTAATTTTCCCTCCTCAGAGCTTCAATTTGAAAAGGCACTGAAGACTTTTCTGCAACTCAAATATAAAATGTACTCCTAAAGGTTTTTTCTCTTTCCCTTTGGTCCAATTACTCTATTCAACTATCGGTACTGAGTGACAGCTCTGGCCACTGGTTTGGCAGATAAAGATGGTATTTAGAAAAAGCCTTTCAGATGATTCTGGTGTTCTGCCTTCTATCACTTCCTATTGCCTACTCTCCCTCCCCACACCATTTGTTATTCTATATCTAGTAGATCACAATCTCTGGATGAATACCTGGTATTCTGAGAAACACAGGCCCTAATACTGTGATGAAAATCAAGGCCAGAGGAGAGATGATGGATACCATCTAGAAATGAGATTCGAAAATCAACGATCATATCTTTTACTCTAAGGCATCTGAAGACAGTGACTGCACAAAGCTCATCTTCAGGTTCAGTTCAGTTCAGTCGCTCAGTCATGTCTGACTCTATGACTCGCTTGCTGCGAGCCTGACTGCAGCAAGCCAGGCTTCCCTGTCCATCACCAACTCCTGGGCTTGCTCAAACTCATGCCCATGGAGTTGGTGATGCCATCCAACCATCTCATCCTCTGTCGTCCCCTTCTCCTCCCACCTTCAGTCTTCCCCAGCATCAGAGTCTTTTTCCAAGGAGTCAGTTCTTCACATCAGGTAGCTAAAGTAATGGAGTTTCAGCTTCAGCATCAGTCCTTCCAATGAACATTCAGGACTAATTTCCTTTAGGATTGACTGGTTTGATCTCCTTGCAGTCCAAGGGACTCTCAAGAGTCTTCTCCAATACCACAGGAATATCCACACATCTTCAGGTATATCCACACAAATCTATCTCAGTTTGCATAGACCTAAACCTGCAGGAGGCAGTAGCTAAAAGCTAAAGGAAGACTTGGAGGGTGGGGAGAGGGTAAGGGGATAGAATTCCAGGAAACAAGAAGGTATTCTAGCTAAAATGTGAATTGTTGAAGCTATACTTGCAGATGAATTGCCCTGTAATCCAGGGCTAGGATCTGTTATGATTTCTTATCTAGTTTCAGAAGTAGTTTGTATATGAGAAGTCTTACACAAATATTGAAATGGAACTGCCACTTATTTTGTATATTAATTTATCAGGATAGTGATAACACTCAAGTTGGTTTCTTCAGTCTTCTGTACAGCAATGCTGTAAAGAAATCAGCAACGGTTATGGTTCCAACTCCAAAAGCCAATAGCAATACAGTTCCTGGTTCCTTCTTCTCAACTAGGGGTTTTGTAAAATGTTAATGCCAGAATGCTTACAATCTTTGTTATCTACACTTTATGGTTAATCAACCTTGGGATGAAGCTAAAGACACTTGATCAACACTACTGTTGGTGTCATAACTCATGGTGGTGAAGAGATATCCAACGAGCACAGCTGCCTCCATCTCTCTCCTAGAAATTCTTGAATTTGGTACAGGTCAGATGGCCTCTTTTAGTAGAACATGGCTCAAATCATCCTGAGCTTATAGCACAAATCCTCAAGAAAAAGCATTATAATACCCAAAGGGCCAAAGTTAGTTTTTATTACAATGGTCTTGGCCCTTTAAAGGTCAATTATATCTGAAAATTTCTTTAAAATTATTTTAAAGGTATTTATTTAATAATTTGGCTGTTACAGGTCTTAGTTGCAGCATTTGGGATCTTTGATCTTCACTGCTGCACAAGGGATCTTTAGTTGCAGCAGGAGAACTCTTAGTTGCAGCATATGAGATCTAGATCCCTGATCAGGGATGGAATTCGGTCCCCATGCATTGAGAGTTCAGAGTCGTAGCCACTAGACCACCAAGGAAGTCCCAATGCCTGAGAATTTCTTATTCCTTAGTATTTAACTTTTCTTAGAACTTAAATTTTTAATCTCTAAGGAAGTTACTATGAAAAAAAATAAGGGTTGAGAGACACTGCCTTTGACACTCTTACATCTTTGTTGACTTACAAAATTTCTACTCTGCCTTGACCACTCAGCTTTCTCCCAGTGGCTTTGAGCCAGTTTCAGAGAGGGATGTGATTTTTCATAGGTTTCAGTCTCACAGCAGTTACAAATGTTGGCATTACCTTCTAGAGGAGACCACCTAGAAGATGACAGCAAAGAGCTCTAATCCTTATGATATTTCTAGCAGATAAACAGTCAACTATGACAATACTCATCTAGAAGGTTCACAGAAGTGAAAGCATAGTAACAAAAAATCAGGCAGGGATTAATTAATCAGACATTAATTATTTAACTGCTTATATTTTATTTTGTGAAATAAAATTCCTAAAACTTGTATGTAGAAACTGCTCACTTCAGTTAAAGTCTTTAATAGCCTTAGATAAGATTCAAAGTATAGTTTCTTAGGAGAGCAAATAGACTAGGTTTATTCCAAATGATAAGGTCGGAGTAAAAAGAAAAAAGAGAAACATGATACAAGAGGGGAGACAAAGTTTTAGTATAAAGAAGTTTCTTCTTTCCCTAAGAGAAAAAAAAGAACATGGTATTTCTTGCAGCCAATGGTGAGAACTCTCCTAAATTCTTTAATTAGGAAATATGGTTTGAGAGACAGAGACACTGATTGAAAACCTAATTTGCCAATTGTCTTAGTTATTATTAATAGCTGCTAACTTCTCTCATTTAATTAAAAAAAAAGATCTATCTCTCATATTAAAATTGTAAAGTGCTTAGTTCCTTGACACACATGTTAAACAGTTAATTTAAATGTATAGTCACAAGTTTTAACTATATATATATAGTACATATATATATAATATATATAATAGCTTTAGCTATTCTTTCCCTTCCTGTCCTAACACCTGGGAAAAAACATACATATAACTTGTTCTATGCAGCCTCAAATGGCTACTGATCTCTTCCTAAGAACTCTGTATTTTTACTGAACTTGATTCTACTTGGTAAGAGTGGTTTACACAAACTTATCTAGAGCCAATGATATTCAGGTCAAAACCTATGGTTGCCTCAACAACTATACCCACAATTTGCTTGATCTATTGAAAGAGCAAGCTTTGTTTGAAGAATCTAGCTCTGTTGATGCTTTAGTAGCCTTGAGATGGCAAGCAATATAGAACTAGAGTGTAATTTGTAGTTGAAACATAGGTGGGCTTAGACTTAGACATTTAGAATGATAATGCCAGATTATCATAAAAGAATAGAAATGTAACTCACCAGATTTGGTTTGAGCCTTAAAACTCAACATTCAAAAAACTAAGACCATGGCATCCAGTCCCATCACTTCATGGTAAATAGATAGGGATACAATGGAAACAGTGACAGACTTTATTTTCTTGGGCTCCAAAATCACTGCAGACAGTGACTGCTGCCCCAAAATAAAGACACTTGCTTCTTGGAATGAAGCTATGAAAAATCTAGACAGCATATTAAAAAGCACAGACATTACTTTGCTGACAAAGGTCTGTCTAGTCAAAGCTATGGTTTATCCATTAGTCATGTATGGATGTGACAGTTGGACTATAAAGAAAGCTGAGAACTGACGAATTGATGCTTTTGAACTGTGGTGTTGGAGAAGACTCTTGAGAGTCCCTTGGAATGCAAGGAGATCAAACCAGTCCATCCTAAAGGAAATCAGTCCTGAATATTCATTGGAAGGACTGATGCTGAAGCTGAAGCTCCAATACTTTGGCCACCTAATGTGAAGAGTTGACTCATTGGAAAAGACCCTGGTGCTGGGACAGACTGAAGGCAGGAGGAAAAGGGGATGACAGAGGATGAGATGGTTGGATGGCATCACCGACTCGATGGACATGAGTCTGAGCAAGCTCCAGGAGTTGGTGATGGACAGGGAAGCCCAGCATGCTGCAGCCCATGGGGTCGTAAAGAGCAGAACATGACTGAGTGACTGAGCTGAACTGAATATGAAGGTAGAAGCAGCATCTTTCCATTGACCATATGCAAGTCAGCTAGATATTTAAAGAGCCTGGCTAGTACTTCATAACTGGGAATTGACAGGGGGGCTTCATGTAACTGACCCACTGAAATCAATAAGGAAGTGTCAAGGAGTCAATTTTGTGTTTGGAGTCTGCATGGTTACACCTGAATCAATGCAGAGCCTTGAAACAATTAGACTCCCAATGTTGATATCAACTTGAAGGTGAATAACATCCCCAAATTGGACACTATTAGAATTCCTCTCAGAACACCAAGAATCCATATTGAGATATCACCCACAGGGCAACTGGAGGTGAGGAGTAGCCTCAAATTTAGCCATGCCTCTATCTACCAGTCATCAATCTCAGAGTGAATTTTTGTCTCTGCTGAGAGGACAGAGTGGAACTAAATGGAATCTGGGTGGGTTGAATGACTTTGTTTCTCACATTCCTCCTCCTAAGACATTAATCATAAACCAGCTGAAGAAGTTGAAGTAGGGAGTCATGGTAGGGCAGTAGCAGCTATGAGACATCTCATCTGATATAGGAACATTTTTTTGGAATGATAGTTGGATTAGTTCTCAGAATACCAGAACTGTTGGCAGACAATGAACTGTACTGTAGAATTATGGCATATATCAATGTGTCAGGAATCATCCAGATGCAATCAGACAAGTCTTTGTCACCTTAGTGATTAGATGGTTTCTTGGAAGGAGAGCTAGCACATTGTAGCAATGCTCTTTGTGGCATTTTCCACCACTTCTTGAATTGAAGAAGCTTTACATAGGGCCAGTTGGTATCTATTAGGTTAATACCACAGGAAACTTAAAAATATCCCAAAATGGTTTCTCCAGAGATTTATGAAAATTAATTGCAGCAAGTGTGTGTGCTAGTGGCTCAGTCATATCCAAATCTTTGTGACCCCTTGAGCCTGACCCTGCCAGGCTCCTCTGTCCATGGAATTCTCCAAGCAAGAATACTAGAGTGGGTAGCCATTCCCTTCTCTAGGGGATCTTCCCGACCCAGAGATCAAACCCAGGTCTCCTGCACTGGGGGAAGATTCTTTACCATCTGAGCTAACAGGGAAGCCCCATCTGTGGCACAGATCCAGGTTAAGGATATGAATTAAAAAAAAAATCTAGGTTTTAATCCAAATACTGCTACTTATCAACTGTACTGCATCAAATTACTCAAACTAAGTCTCAGTTTCTTCATCTATAACTTGGTGGAAAATAGGATTTGCTTCAAAAGACAGAGAAAAAGTAATTGTTACCATATTGCATCCCTTACTCTATTCTATGGGCAATTGATTCTCATAATTAGATTGTTAAGCTTACAGAAAGTACTCTTCATATTTTGAACTATCATAATAACTGACTTTTTCAAGGGTAGAAAACAAAAATGAAGCAACTTGAATATTATTCACAACACTCTCCACCATTTGGTTAAGTTTTAGGAGCTGGACATTACTCAGACTACCTAAAATGATGCTGACAGTGGCAAGGCAAGAATTCAAGTCACTCATGTTTTATGTTATCTTTTGTGCAAACATCAAGAAGTTGATTTGATAGGTGATGAGGTCAATATAGTTAGGCAGTTTGACCAACCTCTAAAAACAAGTCTTAAAAGCAACTAGTAAAAGCTACATCTTTTAAACAAAAGGACTCTGAGTTACCCCTCCTCTTAGCTTCTCAGTCAAACTATGGCATCTTGACAAACACCCAGGGAGGAGTATTACCCATATTGTGCTGACACATTCATGGAGCCCAATTTCAAAGATGGCAGCATTGTTTACTGAGTCCAAACAGTTGGACCAGCAGCCAGCTGGGCCAAGACTCATAGGATGGGTTCCCCAGCTGCCCTTTCCTGAACACTTCCTCTGAACAGTTACCACCACCTTCTCCTCTGAACCTGCACTTTAACAGGCAAACTTGAGTAGGAAGGCATAGAAAGAGGAGTCTCTGGAGAAGCCCAAGAAAGAAAAGGGACATGAGAAGACTCCTGAGTAGACTTCTTATCTCTAGTCAGGAATTTCTGGGAACAGAACCTGAAGTAGGAAAACCTCAAAGAGCAACAGATCCCAAAGGACTCACTGCCAACCAGATTAAGTGAAGTGCCATCAGGTACCTCAGGGTCATCTCACCTGCTTGCTACAACTAGCTTCCTAGCAACCTAGAGGCGGTGGTCTTTATGTGAAAAAGTAGTGGAAGTGGTACTTGCTCCGTCATGTCCAACTCTCTGTGACCCCATGAACTGTAGCCCAACAGGCTCCTCTGTCCATGGAATTCTCCAGGCAAGAATACTACAGTGGGTAGCCCGTTACTTCTCTGGGGGATCTTCCCCACCCAGGGATCAAAGCCAGGTCTTCTGCATTGCAGGCGGATTCTTTACCATTTGAGCCACGAGGGAAGTCTAGTGGCCTTTATATCCACCCTCAAACCATTCAGTAGCTATTGCAGGCCCTGAAATCAGGCTTGATATACAGGAAGCAAGAATGATAGTCTACACCTGGAACTCAGCCAGCCTCTTCATGATTTAAGAAAGAGCCTCGAGGAGGAAGGTGTGAGCTGTTGAAAGATTTTCAGCTCTCCTTAAGAAAGCACATGTTGTACCCCTTTAGAGAAGCTTGATGAGTCCTGGAAGGGAGTTATAACTCACAAAGATTCAAGGTATACTCTCCCTGTAATCAACAACTGCCTTAAGTTGGTGAATAATTTGATTAAATGGAGTTTTAAATCAAAGACATGAGTTTAATTAGGAACTATTCTTGTCATACTGAAGTTAACAGGCAGCTGTGCTGATTTTATTCCCCTGCCAGGAATTTTACAGACTCACAGAAAAGGGGGACTTTGAAACCAGCATTTAATGAAATGTATAGAAGGAAACACAGTTACCACTGAAATAGGTAGGCTATGAAGTGTTTTCCAAGCCACAAGGACTAACGAGGTAAGAGTCTAGCAGAAGAAGGTATGTGTCCTGGAGGGTGCTAAAAATTGCCCCAGACAAGCAGAGCTGGAGGACTCTCCTTCCAGGTTTTACTTGCTGTATTTTAATACTCCATTTATTTATTCCCTTTGATACTTTTTCCCTGCTTCCCACTATTTTAATTCTCTGGTTGCTGAACGTCTAGCCTTACAATTTTCAAATATCAATGTGCATAAAATACATTTTGCAAGATATTTAAAAATGCAGATCACCCCCTGCTCCCAGCCCAAACTCCACCTCCAACTTTGCTCTATCGGTCTGGGTGGGACTCATTCACCTTCAGCAGGTCCCCTGGGTGATGTGATGGGAAAGTTGAGACACTTTCCCAGTTCCAGTGTTTGTGTTCTCGCAGTTATTCACCCTCCCCCATCCCTATTTCCTATGACCTACATATACTTCAGTTGATCTGTTACCTGCTTTTTCCTATCCCCCTGCTTCAGGGATCACCTGATCAACTACGAATCTTTGACCAGTAAGAACCCTGGGACATATCAATATACAGGAAGGAAGACAAAACCTGTGTAGCTGTGGTTTAGTCACTAAGTCGTGTCTGACTCTTGCGATCCCATGGACTGTAGCCCACCAGGCTCCTCTGTCCATATGATTTTCCAGGCGAGAATATTGGAGTGGGTGGACATTTCCTTCTCCAGGAGATCTTCCTGACCCAGAGATTGAACCTAGGTCTCCTGTACTGCAGGCAGATTCTTTACCAACTGAGCTACAGATGTTTGTGTAACTGTGGCATTCCCCAAAACAATGTTAGTATTTTTATGAAAAGGGTCAGATCCAAATCAGTCCAGATCCTGGAGAAATCCCTAATTATGGAGACTCATGGACTTCTTTACAGAAAGTCTCGATGGTCCCAGGAATTTAAAACAGGTGGCTCTACCAGAAGAAAACCCTTAGATCACAAAACTAGAAGAGGACTTTGAGACAATTTAGAAATTTTAGGTTAGAAAAGCAAAACTCAGATTAAGTAATAGAATCATGGCAAATGTGTTAGTTAGTGGTTAGTGACATCTCTGAGGGTACAATCTGGGTGACTGATCTCTTTCCATGGGTGGTGTGTGTGTATGTGTGTGGGCTGGAGGAGTAAAAACTCTGAACAACACTGTAGATCCTTGAATGAATCTGACTGCTCTAAATTGTAACCAATTTGCCATTTTGGGTCTACTCCGATCCCAACCACCATATGGACGTTCAAAGATCCACACCGCTAGCAGAGACTGGAAAGGGATGAGCAAGGGGATTTGGAGAGCATTTATGTCTATGAAATAGGTTTGCTATGATTCTGTCTAAAAGTCATACACCTAAAGAACAAGCAAAAAATAATATTAAATGTACTCTACCTAATAATATACCATACAAAAAAGAGGTCCAGGCAAGGAAAGAGGGTGTGCAAAATCATCCATGTGTTCAGGATCGGAATCACACAGAAGCCCACATCTAATTTCAAATGGCTTGGTAACTGAGTGTTATCACCTCTCTTATCAATCACAGTTATGGTCATTCTTGATGAGCGTTCCTGAGAGACATGAGTCTAATATCTTAGATATTTTCAGAAGGCATTTCTGTAATTTAAAAAACCTTTGTAAGAATGAAGAATTTACATAATAATAAAACAAGCATTACTCAAAACTGTATGCCTTAGCTATGAAATTACATTTTAATTTCTGCTCTCCTGGCTCTTCAAGTAAATAATACTTTTAAATGCAATTCAGCCAATTCGAAATTCCTCCCCTAAATGTACATACTTCTTATAAAAAAGTATGTATACTGTCAATATGAACTATGTTGAAGGGAAGTAGTAGGTCCAGCCTGACTTTGTCTTGTATATCTGTGGTGTGTGTGTATATGTCTCTGTGTGTGCCTGTGTGTGTGAGAGAGAGACAAAGAGAGAGAGTAAGAGAGAGGGAAATTCAGCTTTGAGTGTCTTTAAAGTGAGACCTTTAAGAGGGAAAAATATAACATGTTATTATTATATTAATAGCATTAGAAGTATCAAAATACAAGAAAATAATCACAGTTAAAAAAACAAATCACTGGCAGAACCAAAGATGTCTTGGGTAGAATGCTTTTCCCCACCATTCATTTCTAAGAGGAGTAATCTTTCCTAACCCCACTCTCACCCCCCTTTCTCATTCCTGATTACCAAACCAGAGGAGGAAACCTGAGCAAGCTCATGCACCCAACATGTTAGCCACCTGGACGAGTCTGTCCCAAAAGACTTCACTGCTGCTATGTGGTGGAAGTCTTCCTGGGTATTGATGGGTTCAGTTCAGTTCAGATCAGTCGCTCAGTCATGTCTGACTCTTTGCGACCCCATGGACCACAGCACGCCAGGCACCCCTGTACATCACCAACTCCCGGAGTCCACCCAAACTCATGTCCATTGAGTTGGTGATGCTATCCAACCATTTCATCCTCTGTCATCCCCTTCTCCTCCTGCCCTCAATCTTTCCCAACATCAGGGTCTTTTCAAATGAGTCAGCCCTTCACATCAGGTGGCAAAAGTACTGGAGTTTCAGTTTCAGCATCAGGCCTTCCAAAGAACACCCACAACTGATCTCCTTTAGGATGGACTGGGTGGATCTCCTTGCAGTCCAAAGGACTCTCAAGAGTCTTCTCCAACATCACAGTTCAAAAGCATCAATTCTTCAGCGCTCAGCTTTCTTTATAGTCCAACTCTCACATCCATACATGACTACTGAAAAAACCATAGCCTTGACTAGACCGAACTTTGTTGGCAAAGTAATGTCTGTGCTTTTTAATATGCTAGGTTGGTCGGAGAAGACAATGGCAACCCACTCCAGTGTTCTTTCCTGGAGAATCCCAGGGACGGCGGAGCCTGGTGGGCTGCCATCTATGGGGTCGCACAGAGTTGGACACGACTGAAGCGACTCAGCAGCAGCAGCGGCAGCTAGGTTGGTCATAATTTTCCTTCCAAGGAGTAAGCATCTTTTAATTTCATTGCTGCAGTCACCATCTACAGTGATTTTGGAGCCCCCAAAATTGAAGTCTGCCACTGTTTCCACTGTTTCCTCATCTATTTGCCATGAAGTGATGGGACCGGATGCCATGATCTTAGTTTTCTGAATGTTGAGATTTTTGGTTTAATTCTAGAGTCCAGTATCAGTAAGCTGTTTAGGCAACAGATCTCAAGGCTTATTATTTTTTACCTTTTCCCGTTTTTATGCCTCCAGTTACACTGGACTTTTTTGAGATATATTTCACATGCAGAATAAGAACCCTCCAGAAAGCCATGGGAGAAAAAGGCACAGTGACATACAGCTCCCAGGCTCATCCAGGTGGGGCAAAGACCCTGATACTTGGTTTAGTGGCAGGTGCTCCAAGGCCTTTCTCCAAGCTTGCTCCAGGTCCACCAATTTAGTAATTCCTATGCCCTTCTTAAGTCAAATTCTTGAGCCTTGCCTAGGATTTACTGAATCAATACTGGTCATAGGGCCCAGAGATGCACACATTTAACAAGTTTCTCAGATTATTCCTTCTCATACAAAGCTTGAGAGGTACTACAACAGAAATACTTTCTTTAGTACACAATACTGTCGCCATATGAGGGCACTTGATATCTCTCAGGGAAGTTTCAAAAACATTTCTCAAATATACAGCTCTTCAGCAAGCATGTCCTGATTTTAAAAATTTCCTCTTTCTATTGTAGCAGTGCTTCTTGGTTGGAAGTCCATGTATAGACTAATAGAGGCCTATGAAACTTCCAAAATGTGTTAAGTGAATATGTATGTCTTTCTAGAAAGAGAGTTTATAGATTTCAAGATTTTTACAACCCAAAGCATTCTTGGAGTTGCAAAATTAGATAATATCCATCCAGAAAGACTGATTCGTTCTCAACAGCTCTTTCGGGTCCCTAAACATAACAAAGTACAAGGCTGAGCAGTTAAACTTTTGTTAAATGGCCTTATTTGTCTGCATGTCAGTTCCTTATAATTAAGCATACTTTGACTAATTTGAATTAAGTATGCCTGCATTTTAAATTCCCCATGCTATTTGCCTTATACAAACAGAGAACAAAAGGACAGGACCGGCTGTGCTCCCTTTTCAGTGTTAGTTACCTCTGAGGAGCATAGGTGTCTCTGCTTTTCTGTGGAATAAATTAACATCTCTCTGATGAGAGTCACAGATTCATCTGATAACAGGTGCAGAAAGAAATATTTAAACTCTAGACAGATTAAGAATAAGGGAGGACCCTAGGGCACAAAGCAGATGTTGTAAGTAATCACAGAGACAGAAATTTTAATCAGTTCTTCTGTTTTTCAGAGACAATTCTGTGCTGTGACGCTGAATTGCCCAGGTGTGGCAAATACTGTCCTACCCTCCTAACCTGGGGAAGCTTAGAGAACTACATCCTTTCTAAAACTTAAAGTTATCTAGAAAAGAATTGCTTGTTTATTTTTTAAAGTAATAATTCCTTTTATTAACAGGGATTAATTAACAAAGCTTAACATACAATCTGTTAAGCTTTGGAGTTAAACAGAGTGTTTTAAGGGGAGGGGTAGGGTATCTGGGGAAGGCTACATACTTCTTCCATAATTTTCAATGGATTAAAAACATTTAATACATAAAGTTGATGAGCATTACATGAAAATGTATGCAAAACAATTTCCATTTAGCATTCCTTGCTGTTACTTTCCTTCCCCTTACCAAGCTGAATGGGAAGACTAAACATTTCAAATGATCTGAATTTCATTCCAATAGTGTGGCAGGCACCTTCTAAAATGAGCCCCAAAGATCCTCATCTCCTGATATCCATGATCTTCTGTACCCCCCACCCTTGAGTGTGGACTGAACCTAGCAACTTCCTTCTAATGGTAAAATGGTAAAAGTGATGGGATATCCCTTCAAAAACTAGGTAACAAAAGATTATGAGTTTCATCTTTCTCTCTTTCTCTCTGCCACTGCTCTGGAAGAAGCAAACTGCCACATTGTGAGTAGCCTTATGGAGATGCACACATATCAAGTGTAGGGAAAGAGCAAATTAGCCAAGATACCGTGGTCAAGCTCTCTCACCCCACAGACTCTCACTCTTGCCCTACATTTTATAATGATTATGTAACAGCTGAGATCACTTATAGCACGGCACATGTACATCACGAGGTACTCACTTAGCCATGGGCTACTTTTGTATAAGCACATATAAGTTCCACCTGGAAAGGCCTTGTGGTTTGGTTGGTATGGCTGCCACATTAGCCAGGAGAGAAGGTTGTGTTATGGCTGCTTCTACAGCTACTGCGTCAGTTAGGAGAGAAGAAACGTTTTTGCAGTTCCTACAGCTCTTTACATCTTCTTCTAGCCTCTTAGCTCGTGCTTCGCCTGCCATGGGTTCAGCAAAAAATGTGTACTGTTGACAAGAATCACAAACAGCTGACAGAGAAAGAGGTCTTTTTATCCAGTACATCCACACAATTTCACTCTACAAATGAGAAAATGGAGGTCTTAATTTGCTTATAGCCACATAACTAGCTAATTGGAGCAAAAATTAAAACCAGATCTACTAATTTGCAATTCAATGTATAGTCTGGTGCTGTTCATGGGCCAGTAAATTCCAGGTAGTATTGAAAAAGCACCACTCTCATTTATTCCAATAAAAAAGTGGAATCAAATTAACCAACAATGAATTATTAAGCTCTCTTTGGAGGCCCATGTGAAATATAAAATACATATTGAAAGAGCAACAATAGACTGACAGTTAATTCTTCCACAGAAATAATAGAATTTCAACTATAATGGGAAGATCTCTTTAAAATGCTTAAAGAAAATACTTCTCAACCTAAAATTCTACATTTGTAAACTATCCTTCAAAAATGAAGGTTAAGATTAAGAGGTTTTCAGGAAGCTAATCATTTATCACTAGCAGGAACACTGAAGGGAGTTTTTGAGGCAGAAAAAAAAGGTTCCAAACAGAAACACAATAATGTAAAAAGGAATAAAGAAAGAAAAGGCTAAACACACTGGCAGAAGATGAGTACTGAATGCATAAATAATAGCAATAATGATTTAGAGGTTCTAAAATATATTTTGCATAAAAACGCATGACAGCAACATAACAAAGAGAGGAAAGGATAATTGGAGTTTAAGTGCTCTAAAGCCTTTGTATTTTGCTGGCAGTTGGTAACAGGACATATTTAAGGTGGATCTAATGAGTCAAAAATACATTATAGTCTCCAGGCTAACCACTAAAAAGAATGGTAACACTGACAGAGAAGGGAAAACTGAAAATTTTCAAATATTTGAAAAATACAAAATAAATCAAGATAAAAAGAAAGGAACAAAGAACCTGTGCGTAAAAAACAAAAACAACACCTTACTTATAGTTTCCTTTGTAGTGCAAAAGCTTTTAAGTTTCATTAGGTCCCATTTGTTTATTTTTGCTTTTATTTCCAATATTCTGGGAGGTGGGTCATAGAGGATCTTGCTGTGATTTATGTCGGAGAGTGTTTTGCCTATGTTCTCCTCTAGGAGTTTATAGTTTCTGGTCTTACATTTAGATCTTTAATCCATTTTGATTTATTTTTGTGTATGGTGTTAGAAAGTGTTCTAGTTTCATTCTTTTACAAGTGGTTGACCAGTTTTCCCAGCACCACTTGTTAAAGAGGTTGTCTTTTTTCCATTGTATATCCTTGCCTCCTTTGTCAAAGATAAGGTGTCCATAGGTTCGTGGATTTATCTCTGGGCTTTCTATTTGTTCCATTGATCTATATTTCTGTCTTTGTGCCAGTACCATACTGTCTTGATGACTGTGACTTTGTAGTAGGAGTCTGGAAGGTCAGGCAGGTTGATTCTCCAGTTCCATTCTTCTTTCTCAAGATTACTTTGGCTATCGAGTTTTTTGTATTTCTCATTACCCAAATTGTGAAATTCTTGGTTTCTAGTTTCTGTTGAAAAATACCTTTGGAGCTTGATTAGGGATTGCATTGAATCTATAGACTGCTTTGGGTAGAATACCATTTTGACCAATATTGATTCTTCCCAATCCATGAACATGGTATATTTCTCCATCTGTTTGTGTCCTCTTTGATTCTTTCATCAGTGTTTTATAGTTTTCTATGTATAGGTCTTTTGTTTCTTTAGGTAGATATACTCTTAAGTATTTTATTCTTTTTGTTGCAATGGTGAATGGTATTGTTTCCTTAATTTCTCTTTCTGTTTTTTCATTGTTAGTATATAGGAATGCAAGGGATTTCTGTGTGTTAAGTTTATATCCTGCAACTTTACTATATTCATTGATTAGTTCTAGTAATTTTCTGGTAGAGTCTTTAGGGTTTTCTATGTAGAGGATCATGTCATCTGCACACAGTGAGAGTTTCACTTCTTCTTTTCCTATCTGGATTCCTTTTACTTCTTTTTCTGCTCTGATTGCTGTGGCCAGAACTTCCAACACTATGTTGAACAGTAGTGGTGAGAGTGGCACCCTTGTCTTGTTCCTGATTTCAGGGGAAATGCCTTCAATTTTTCACCATTGAGGGTGATGCTTGCTGTGGGTTTGTCATATATAGCTTTTATTATGTTGAGGTATGTTCCTTCTAGTTCTGCTTTTCTGGAGAGTTTTTAATCATAAATGAGTGTTGAATTTTGTCAAAGGCTTTCTCTGCATCTATTGAGATAATCATATTGGTTTTTATCTTTCAATTTGTTAATGTGGTGTATTACATTGATTGATTTGCGGATATTAAAGAATCCTTGCATTCCTGGGATAAAGCCCACTTGGTCATGGTGTATGATTTTTTAATATGTTGTTGGATTCTGTTTGCTAGAATTTTGTTAAGGATTTTTGCATCTATGTTCATCAGTGATATTGGCCTGTAGTTTTCTTTTTTTGTGGCATCTTTGTCTGGTTTTGGAATTAGGGTGATGGTGGCCTCATAGAATGAGTTTGGAAGCTTACCTTCATCTGCAATTTTCTGGAAGAGTTTGAGTAAGATAGGTGTTAGCTCTTCTCTAAATTTTTGGTAGAATTCAGCTGTGAAGCCATCTGGTCCTGGGCTTTTGTTTGCTGGAAGATTTTTGATGACAGTTTCGATTTCCTTGCTTGTGATGGGTCTGTTAAGATCTTCTATTTCTTCCTGGTTCAGTTTTGGAAAGTTATACTTTTCTAAGAATTTGTCCATTTCATCCAAGTTGTCCATTTTATTGGCATAGAGCTGCTGGTAGTAGTCTCTTATGATCCTTTGTATTTCAGTGTTGTCTGTTGTGATCTCTCCATTTTCATTTCTAATTTTGTTAATTTGGTTCTTCTCTCTTTGTTTCTTAATGAGTCTTGCTAATGGTTTGTCAATTTTGTTTATTTTTTCAAAAAACCAGCTTTTAGCTTTGTTGATTTTTGCTATGGTCTCTTTAGTTTCTTTTGCATTTATTTCTGCCCTGATTTTTAAGATTTCTTTCCTTCTGCTAACCTGGGGTTCTTCATTTCTTCCTTCTCTAATTGCTTTAGGTGTAGAGTTAGGTTATTTATTTGGTTTTTTTCTTGTTTCTTGATGTAAGCCTGTAATGCTATGAACCTTCCCCTTAGCACTGCTTTTACAGTGTCCCATAGGTTTTGGGTTGTTGTGTTTTCATTTTCATTCATTTCTATACATATTTTGATTTCTTTTTTGATTTCTTCTATGATTTGTTGGTTATTCAGAAGCGTGTTATTTAGCCTCCATATGTTTGAATTTTTAACAATTTTTTTCCTGTAATTGAGATCTAATCTTACTGCACTGTGGTCAGAAAAGATGACTGGAATGATTTCAATTTTTTTGAATTTTCCAAGACCAGATTTATGGCCCAGGATGTGATCTATTCTGGAGAAGGTTCCGTGTGCACTTGAGAAAAAGGTGAAGTTGATTGTTTTGGGGTGAAATGTCCTATAGATATCAATTAGGTCTAGCTGGTCCATTGTGTCATTTAAAGTTTGTGTTTCCTTGTTAATTTTCTGTTTAGTTGATCTATCCATAGTTGTGAGTGGGGTATTAAAGTCTCCCACTATTATTGTGTTACTATTAATTTCCTCTTTCATACTCGTTAGTGTTTGCCGTACATATTGCGGTGCTCCTATGTTGGGTGCATATATATTTATAATTGTTATATCTTCTTCTTGGATTGATCCTTTGATCATTATGTAGTGTCCTTCTTTGTCTCTTTTCACATCCTTTATTTGAAAGTCTATTTTATCTGATATGAGTATTGCGACTCCTGCTTTCTTTTGGTCTCCGTTTGCATGAAATATTTTTTCCAGCCCTTCACTTTTAGTCTGTATGTGTCTCTTGTTTTGAGGTGGCGTCTCTTGTAGACAGCATATATAGGGGTCTTGTTTTTGTATCCATTCAGCCAATCTTTGTTTTGGTTGGGGCATTCAACCCATTTACATTTAGGTAATTATTGATAGGTGTGGTCCCGTTGCCATTTACTTTGTTGTTTTGGGTTCACGTTTATACAACCTTTCTGCATTTCCTGTCTAGAGAAGATCCTTTAGCATTTGTTGAAGAGCTGGTTTGGTGGTGCTGAATTCTCTCAGCTTTTGCTTGTCTGTAAAGCTTTTAAATTCTCCTTCATATCTGAATGAAATCCTTGCTGGGTACAGTAATCTGGGTTGTAGGTTATTCTCTTTTTCATTACTTTCAGGGACGTTCCTGCCATTCCCTTCTGGCCTGGAGGTTATCTATTGATAGATCAGCTGTTTATCCTCTATGGAATCCCTTTAAAACTATAAGTAAGGTGAAAAGACAGTCCTCAGATTGGGAGAAAATAATAGCAAATGAAGAAACAGACAAAGGATTAATCTCAAAAATATACAAGCAACTCCTGAAGCTCAATTCCAGAAAAATAAATGACCCAATTCAAAAATGGGCCAAGGAACTAAACAGACATTTCTCCAAGGAAGACATACAGATGGCTAACAAACACATGAAAAGATGCTCAACATCACTCATTATTAGAGAAATGCAAATCAAAACCACAATGAGGTACCATTACACGCCAGTCAGGGTGGCTGCTATCCAAAAGTCTACAAGCAATAAATGCTGGAGAGGGTGTGGAGAAAAGGGAACCCTCTTACACTGTTGGTGGGAATGCAAACTAGTACAGCCACTATGGAGAACAGTGTGGAGATTCCTTAAAAAACTGGAAATAGAACTGCCATATGACCCAGCAATCCCACTTCTGGCATACACACTGAGGAAACCAGATCTGAAAGAGACACGTGCACCCCAATGTTCATCGCAGCACTGTTTATAATAGCCAGGACATGGAAGCAACCTAGATGCCCATCAGCAGACGGATGGATAAGGAAGCTGTGGTACATATTACACATTGGAATATTTTACTCAAGCCATTAAAAAAGAATTCATTGAACCAGTCCTAATGAGATGGATGAAACTGGAGCCCATTATACGAGTGAAGTAAGCCAGAAAGATAAAGAACATTACAGCATACTAACACATATATATGGAATTTAGAAAGATGGTAACGATAACCCTATATGCAAAACAGAAAAAGAGACACAGAAATACAGAACAGACTTTGAACTCTGTGGGAGAAGGTGAGGGTGGGAATTTTCAAAAGAAAACAGCAGTATACTTCTATGGTGAAACAGATTTCCCAGCCCAGGTGGGATGCATGAGACAAGTGCTCGGGCCTGGTGCACTGGGAAGACCCAGAGGAATCGGGTGGAGAGGGAGGTGGGAGGGGGGATCGGGATTGGGAATACATGTAAATCCATGGCTGATTCAAAGAATAAAAAAAAAAATTAAAAAAATAAATAAATAAATAAATAGAATAAAGGGGAAAAAAAAAACAACAGAAATGTTATAGATTTAACCCAATTATATTAGTAGTTTTATCAACATAATAGACTGAATATTCCATTTAAAGGACTATAATATTCAAGAAAAAAATAAAACTGAACTAAGTGCTCTCTGCAGGAAACACACTTTAAACATAAGGACACAGAAATTTTGTAGTCAGTAGACTGGGAAAATATATAACCAATGTAAACAGCATATCAGTAGTGAAAAACTAGACTTTTAGGGAAAATTTTTTAATTAAAACTGAAAGAATTGGAAGAAACAATCATTTTTGGAGATATTAGAATACATTCTTCAGTAATTAAGGTAAAAACTGGTAAAAAAAAATAAATCAGTAAGGATATAGAATATTTGAACAAACTGATTAATAAAAATAACCTAATTAACCAAAACACTACACTTAAGAGCTGCAGAGATATTTTACAAAAGCTCACAGAATGTATATGAAAATAGAACATGTGCTGTGTCATTAAATAAATCTCAACAAATTTTGAAAACTGAAATCATAAACAGTGCGTTCACTGAACATAGTAAGCCAAAAACAATAATAGAAATTTGAATTTTAAAATCTCAAATATTTAGAAATTATGCAATATACATCTAAATTACCCTTGAGTCAATGACCAATACAAGGGAAAGTAAAATGTCTTTCAAATACTAAAATTTGTAAAATGTAGGTAAAGCAGTGCTTAGCAGAAAATTTATAGCATTATGGAGAAGGGAAAGGCTACCCACTCCAGTATTCTGGCCTAGAGAATTTCATGGACTGTATAGTCCATAGACTCGCAAAGAGATGGATGTAACTGAGTGACTTTCACTTTTCACATGTAGAAAAGAAGAAAGAATTTGAGCTTCTATCTGAGGAAGCTATGAAAAGAATAGCAAATTAAAACAAGAAAGGAAATAAAAATAAGAACAGAAACCAATGAAAAAGTAAGCAAACATAAAGTTGAGAAAATCAGCAAAGGCTTTGAAGATTAATTGAAATTTAAAGTCTAACAATACTGTGTCAGGGTGGAGGTGGGTCAAAGAGTAGGGGACAGAACACAAATGATCAAGATCAGGGATAAAAAAGCCACCATTACTTCAGATGCTACCGATGTCAAAAAGATAAGAAACTATTGTGACCAATTTTATACCAATAATTGTGATAATTTGGATGAAATGTACATGTTATCCCAAGAGCTGCATTATACCCAAAAGCTGCATTATAACAGCTGACAAAAAAAAAAAAAAAATAGAAAATAGAAGCCCACAGCTCCTTGCCAGGGAGGCTTTCTCAACATGGTTATTCAGTACATTAAACCACCAAGTAGTACCTCTTGTTCCAACCTCCTAAGACACAGTTTTATGTAGTATATATAACCACAGGAGTTACAGATCATCTTTGCCTCATGATGTAGCCTAATCAAAGGGGTTGTCAATATAATGTGGCAAATATAAATTTTCCATATTATACTGGTTAAGACAAGTTACAAGTACAATCTTTATGTGGGGTTGGGGGTGGGGGAAGTGATATATTACACAAACTTATGGCTACCATGAGGCAGAGATCATTTAGGTCATCCTCAGTTCAGTTCAGTTCAGTTCAGTCGCTCAGTCATGTCCGACTCTTTTTGACCAACCTAGATAGCATATTAAAAAGCAGAGACATTACTTTGCCAACAAAAGTCATCTTAATATCTGTCTATCATACCATGCCCAGACAATTTGACTACTGAGCTTGTTATAAGAACATTCATAGTAGCATTATTTGCAAATGTCAACAAATTAGAAATGACTCAAACATACGTCACAGCAGAATGGATGAATAAATTATGGTATATTCTAATAATAGAAACTATACAACAATGAAACAAATGAACTATTGCTTCACTCAAAAATATGGCTAAATTTCCTGGACAAAATGAGGAACTAAAGACATCAAACACAAGTATCTGTTGTGTGTGTGTGTGTGTGCACTCAGTTGTGTCTGACTCTTTGTGAACCCCCTGGACTGTATCCTACCAGATTTCTCTGTCCATGGAATTTTCCAGGCAAGAATACTCGAGTGGGTTGCCATTTCCTCCTCCAGGGGATCTTCCCTGATCCAGGAATTGAACCCGTGTCTCTTGTGTCTTCTGTTTTGGCAAGTCAATTCTTTACCACTTTGCCACACAAGCCCCATGTGTGGATGAGTACTCAGTCATGTCCAACTCTTTATGACCCCATGGACTATAGCCCGCCAGACTCCTCTGTGCAAGGAACTTTCCAGGCAAGAATGCATCTGTGGTATAATTTCATTTATGTATGATTCAAAAAGAGACAAAAGTGCTTTATTATAAGCACTTCTGGATAGAATGGAAATAAACCACTTCTGCACAGAATGAAAGGTAAGGGGGGCGCTTCTGAAGTAAGGGAAATGTGTATGATTTAGTCTGAGTCTTAGTTAAAAATGTATCAACATTTAGATTTTTGCATATTACTGCCTATATTCTGTCAGTTCAGTTCAGTTGCTCAGTCATGTCCAACTCTTTGGGACCCAGGGACTGCAGCACACCAGGCCTCCCTGTCCATCACCAACACCCAGAGCTTGTTCAGACTCATGTCCATCTAGTAGGAGTTGCCATCCAACCATCTCATCCTCTGTCGTCCGCTTCTCCTCCTGCCTTCAATCTTTCCCAAGATCAGGGTCTTTTCAAATGAGTCAGCTCTTTGCATCAGGTAGCCAAAGTATTGGAGTTTCAGCTTCAGCATCAGTCCTTCCAATGAATATTCAGGACTGATTTCCTTTAGGATTGACAGGTTGGCTCTCTTTGCAGTCCAAAGGACTCTCAAGAGTCTTCTCTAACACCACAGTTCAAAAGCATCAGTTCTTTGATGCTCAGCTTTCTTTATAGTCCAACTCTCACATCCACACATGACTACTGGAAAAACCATAGCTTTGAATAGATGGACCTTTGTTGGCAAAGTAATACCTCTGCTTTTTAATATGCTGTCTAATTTGGTCATAGCTTTTCTTCCAATGAGCAAGTCTTTTAATTTCATGGCTACAGTCACTATCTTAGTGATTTTGGAGCCTAAGAAAATAAAGTCTGTCACTGTTTCCATTGTTTCCCCATCTATTTGCCATGAAGTGATGGGACCGGACGCCATGATGTTAGTTTTCTGAATGTTGAGTTTTAAGCCAGCTTTTTTACTCTGCTCTTTCATTTTCATCAAGAGGCTCTTTAGTTCTTCTTTGCTTTCTGCCATAAGGGTGGTGTTATCAACATATTTGAGGTTATTGATATTTCTCCCAGAAATCTTGATTCCAGCTTGTGCTTCATCCAGCCTGAAGTTTCACATAATGTACACTGCATAGAAGTTTAATAAGCAGGGAGACAATATACAGCCTTGATATACTCCTTTCCCAATTTGAAACCAGTTCATTGTTCCATGTCTGGTTCTAACTGTTGCTTCTTGACCTGCATACAGACTTCTCAGGAGGCAGGTCAGGTGGTCTGGTATTCCCAACTCTTTAAGAATTTTCCACAGTTTGTTGTGATCCACACAGTCAAAGGCTTGGGCATAGTCAATAAAGCAGAAGTAGATGTTTTTCTGGAACTCTCTTGCTTTTTCTATGATTCAACAGATATATATACTATGCTTAAAAACAAATTTTCCCAATCTCTTTATTTTTTATTTCCTGTACAAAAACATCAACTATCCTTGATTGTTCAACTCTTCATTAAGACTTTTCCTTCTTATATTTCTTTCAAGAAAAATAAATAGACTCTTTGAATGGTCAATATGCACTTTCAGAGAAACAAGAAAAAGTGAACAAACATCTACCAGCTTCTCTTCCATATGGCACTGGTGCCCCTGTTTCAGGTAGCACATTTTCTCTTGTTTCATAACCCTCATGCTCATCCTCTATAAATCTCATGACCCAGTGGTTCGGTCAACAATTGGTTGTTCAACAAATTGATTACTCAACCAGCATTTTTAGGTACTGTAGCTAGGAGACTACAGTGTACGTTTCTTGAAGCGTAAAATCATTAAAGAATAACACCAATAAAATCCACTCTTTATAGGCTCATAGGTGAATGAAGAGGAGAACTACTAGTGTGAATATGGAAATGCTACAAGATCAAGGAAATAAACAGTTCATATAGAAAATACAGGACTGTCTACTCAACGTGTCATGAAAACTGGTATGCAGGGATGTGTAAACAGTTCCCTGAAAGAAATGGTCCACAGCAGATAATATTTAACTAACTAACATCTACTTTCTGGGCACTGTTCCAAATGCTATATACATATGTATACTTATTTAATCTGCATATCATCCAAAGACATAGGAACTACATAGCCAACTCTACTTTGTAGATGGGAATAAACAGAGGTAAAAAAATAACTTGTCCAAGGCTAAAAGCTGGAAATAGAAGTGTAGAAGTTTGAATAGGAACCCTGGAAGTCTGTGCTTCTAACTGCTTTGCAGCAGCAGAAATAAAACCACCACCACCACACTTTCAAGTCTCCTCTGAAGAAGGCAAGCAACAGAGCAGGGCTGGAGAGTGAGAGGTGAGGCTGGGAGACTAGCAGAGGCCAGAGTGTTATTCCATAAATGATGTTTGTATCAATAAAGTGGGGACCCCATGGAACACTTTAAGGTATTGAGTCACCATAAGATTTTTATTTAGAAAAACCACTTTGGCAGCAATTGAGGTAGAAGGTATACAAGATATAAACCTAAAATAATAGTCCAGGTAAGAAATGACTAAGACCTCACTAGAAAAGTGAGGACTGGGTGAAGAGGAGTAGAACCCAGAGAAGGGATTCACAAAGTCCAGGCAGGAGAGTGGTATCAGCATTACTTGGAACCTGACAGAAATGTATATGTTCAAGCTCTGCCCTACACACTTGCATCTGAAGTGTAGGAGTAAGACCAGCCTTTCTGGTCATCCTGGTTCACCCAAAAGTCTAAGAACCACAGGCTTAGGGGATTCATTTTTGACCCAGGGTCCATGTTAGACTTACCTGGAAGGTACTCAAGGTTCACTGCCCCTCCATGCAGCCATTTGAATTTAGTCGATCTGGTTTGGTGCTCCAGCATGTGTGTGGTTTTTTTTGTTTTTTATTTTTTTGAAAGTTCCTTGGATAACACTGATACATCCCTTGATTAAAAATAACTGGAACAGAAAATGGAATCTGATCTGGTTCTTTAGTTAGTTAGTTGGTTGGTTCAGTCACTCATTCTTGTTCGACTCTTTGCGACCCCATGAACCTCAGCACGCCAGGCCTCCCTGTCCATCACCAACTCCCAGAGTCCACCCAAGCCCATGTCCATCGAGTCAGTGATGCCATCCAACCATCTCATTCTCTGTCGTCCCCTTCTCCTCCTGCCCTCAATCTTTCCCAACATCAGGGTCTTTTCAAATGAGTCAGTGCTTCGCATCAAGTGGCAAAAGTATTTGAGTTTCAGCTTCAGCATCAGTCCTTCCAATGAACACCCAGAACTGATCTCCTTCAGGATGGACTGGTTGGATCTCCTTGCAGTCCAAGGGACTCTCAAGAGTCTTCTCCAACACCACAGCTCAAAAGCATCAATTTTCTGGCGCTCAGCTTTCTTTATAGTCCAACTCTCACATCCATACATGACTACTGGAAAAACCATAGCCTTGACTAGATGGACCTTTGTTGACAAAGTAATGTCTCTGCTTTTTAATATGCAGTCTAGGTTGGTTATAATTTCCTTCCAAGGAGTAAGCATCTTTTAATTTCATCACTGCAATCACCATCTGCAGTGATTTTGGAGCCCAAAAATATAAAGTCAGCCACTGTTTCCACTGTTGCCCCATCTATTTGCCAGGAAGTGATGAGACCAGATGCCATGATCTTAGTTTTCTGAATGTTGAGCTTTAAGCCAACTTCTTCACTCTCTCTTTCACTTTCATCAAGAGGTGCTTTAGTTCTTCTTCGATTTCTGCCATAAGGGTGGTATCATCTGCATATCTGAGGTTATTGATATTTCTCCCGGCAATCTTGATTCCAGGTTGTGCTTCCTCCAGCCCAGCGTTTCTCATGATGTACTCTGCATATAAGTTAAATAAGCAGGGTGACAATATACAGCCTTGATGTACTCCTTTTCCTATTTGGAACCAGTCTGTTGTTCCATGTCCAGTTCTAACTGTTGCTTCCTGACCTGCATACAGGTTTCTCAAGAGGCAGGTCAGGTGGTCTGGTATTCCCATCTCTTTCAGAATTTTCCACAGTTTATTGTGATCCACACAGTCGAAGGCTTTGGCATAGTCAATAAAGCAGAAATGGATGTTTTTCTGGAATTCTCTTGCTTTTTCGATGATCCAGCAGAGGTTGGCAATTTGAACCCTGGCTCCTCTGCCTTTTCTAAAACCAGCTTGAATCTGGTTCTTTACTCCTCCATAAGTAGATACATGGCCACCTTGCACACAGGGTATTCCCTGCTTCAGCAAACTCTGAAAGCAGAACTTGCTAATGTCCCTTAGAGACAGTCTCTGTCTCTAAGTCTAAATCTTTTCCTGAGGACGCCCTTTCAGGTCTGCCTATGTGCATAGGGATGATCCTGTCCTCTAATTCACATGCTATAAGACCCTTGGATGTTTGAACTTCATCTAGCAATAAAATCAGGAAAAGTGGCACATCTACTAAGTGCTTATTTCTGAAATGTATCAGATAATGGTTTCTGAGTGAATGATTCAGTCTCTAATAATAACACTGTATTAGCTAGTGGATCCAATTTAACCTGAATTTGTGGGAATATTCAAACAGCTTTATACTTGTCAGTACTGAAATTAAAAAAGCAAACAAATCAGCAGCAGAAGAGAGGTAGGCAACTGTACAAAGATCAGCTCCACAATGGCTTCATTTCATACCTGTCTCCTTCCATCACCAGACTCATCTTTCAGTGCTTCCTTAGACCATTTGAGTCTCTTTCTTCTAGGCTTGCACTGCTCTTTACTCTTGAAACAAGCAGATATAACCAACAATATATAGACATTCCCTGTGGCTGGTGAAAATTTCAAAAGCCATACTACCCCTGGGGCACACTCTTCACCTCAGTATCTCATTCAAGTTTTGGCATAAAGTCCAAACTCCTTAGTGTGGCTTATAACAGAACACCCATGTAATTTATTTATCATTCAATGCAAAGCATCTGAGAATGAGAAGGGGTGCTAACAGTAATGACAGTGGAATAGTTGGGCAAACTATGACTGCCCCAGTCAAATAGGAATCTCCACTAGCTCCACATGTGGCAGTTCATGACCAGTTCATGACCTGGCCTCTAATTCCATAACCAGCGCTTCATCAATGTCTACCTTGTAACACATACTATTTCTAATCAGTACAAAAGTTCTGCAATGCTTTATTATTACCCTTACTTTGCATATAAGGAAATGCAAAGAAATTCAACAGCTTACAAGACAGTAAACAGGAAAAGGCAGAACCAGAAGTCAAATCCTGATGTGTTTGTTTTCCAAACTTTTCTTCAGGTGGGCGTTTATTTTTAACTAGTAATAAATTTCTAGAATAGAACAAATGGGGAGTTATTGAAATTCCCACTAATACCAAAATCTGTTTTTTTCATGTAACTCTCTAGCGCTCTTCCTGAAGAACAAATCAATCATAATAGAACTCAAAGAAAATTTAGATAGAAGTACGTAAAGTCAAAAATATAACTTCCCCTCTGCTCCGACTCTCAGTTAACTCAATCCCCCTCCCAGAGGTAAACACTGTTGGCAAAATCCTATTTATACTTTCCAAAGTTTTTAAGATGAAAACATAAATGTGGGTTTCTCTTTTTTCTTGGAACATATACATGAAGCACTCTCTTAATACTTCATTAAGAAATCTGGACAATTTTAAACCAAAGATATAGAGTACGTTCACATACCAATCTGCTGACAAATAAAAATGTTCATATTAATTCTTAATAAAAGACTAGGAGACATCTAGCAATAAACTCACGGGAATGGAAGAACAAAATATATTTTACGCTTAGTAAATTTCATTCCTTGCTTGGCTTCTTCAAAGAGTTCAAAATATAATAATGGAAGGCTGAGCCTGTTATGTGGAGGTTGAAGAATACATCTTTGACTCTTGGGACTGGGTTATTACTTTGAAGCCCTGACTCTGCTGTGAATAACCTGGGTCACCACACTATTATTCACCTGAGCCCCAGCCTTTAAGTTCAAAACCAATGAGTTCAACTTCATTAGACTAAAACCCCATTTATCTAGATGACACTAATTGCATCAGCAACACCAAACAGGGCCCCCCACTAGACAAACTCACCACCCTCTCTTGCCTATCAGCTGGACCATTTTCACCAAAACAGACAGAAAACAAACATTCAAAAGAAAAACTTAATTGCAGAATTACTGAACTGTGGAAGGAGGATCATTGCTTCCCTCACCCTGCTAACTTCAGGGCTTGTTCCCATGAAGATTCACATCTAGAGGGAGAAGAGAAACACAGTTTTCATGATGGGTGTATCTTTTCCACTACTGAAGTTTCCTTCTTGGGAAGAGAAGTCACAATAATATACCCTGTGGGCATTCTCTGCAAAGTCCCTTGTGTCTCTTCTCACAAAAGTGTCTCTCCTCCCCATGACCTTGTCTGAACTTAGTTATTTCCCAAAGGCTGCATCTCCAAATTCCACTACATTGGGGGTTAGGAAATCACACTTTCAAGGAGGCACATAGCTCAGTCAATAGCAGTAGCTCAACTCCATTCTTTTTCTGATCATGGGAGTGAAACTGCCCACCAGAATCATGAGTGGTCTTGGGTCCGTCTACACTGCAAGTCTCACTGGCCCAAGGAGGATAAGTTGTCTGATTCTTGAGTTCACTGTCAACAGTACCATGTTTTTCATAGAAAAGTCAAGTACTTTGTCCTGGTCTTTATCTACAATAAAGGTGATACCATGTACATAGCATACTTTTTGTGGTCCTGCTCATCAGTACCAACAATTGTCCCTTCTTCCAACACATGTAGGATCGTGAATGTCTTTAGCCATATGTTTTAACTGAGGAGCAGTTGGTTCTCTGAGAGTATTCTTCCCTCTCTGTGAGTACACATTTCTGTGTGTGTACTGGAGGGGGAGCTGATGGTAAGGGTTCATCTGTGACTATACTTGGCCAGTATTCTGCACACGTGCCAGAGGCGCTCCTGGGCGCCAGTCTGACAGTGCAGCACGAGCCTTCTCTTCATGTAACACCTCCTCCACGACACACGCCTCTTTAGAAATGAGAGACTCTGCGTGACTCACCAACACTCAGGGGTAAGGTCACTGGGAGGAAAACCAAGTTAGCAAGGCACACCTCTTTCAAAGAAAGGACACAACCACCAAAAGGAAGAAGGGGCAATCCTATCAGTAAGAACACATTAAGGCAAACATCACAGAAAAGCCTTGATATAGTAGGTTAAGAAATTAGGACACATTTTAATCTCAAATAATGAGATAGCAGGGACAGCTCCAGGATTGATTTGTTCAAGTGGCTCATTGACATATCAAGAACTCAGGATCTTTTTTACTCTAACATCAATAATGTGTCAGTCACTCAACATAACTTCCTTTATGGTCACTAAGTGATTACCACTGTTCAGGCATCTCATTCATGGAGATATAACAAGATTCATTGGGAAAAGGGGGGCACATCTCTTCCCATGTGTCCTATTTTAAGAACAATAAATCCTTCACCCAAAGTCCTCCAGTCAATTCCTTACATTTCAGGAGCCAGGACTTGTTCATATTCCCCTCCCTAATAGCATCACCAGCTCAATGAATATGAATTTGAGCAAACTCCAGGAGACAGCAAAGGACAGGGAAGCCTGGTGTGCTGCGTTCTATGGGGTCACAAAGAATAGGACATGACTTAGTGATTGAATAATAATAACAAAACCTATCAGTGAAATAAAGGTAATGGGATTAGTATGATTCACTTTGGAAAAATCACATTTTATACCTGAATTACAATGGAAAATCAGAACTAAACCAGCAAGGAAGGAGGAAAGCCGACTGAGCTGGCAACCAGTAGTGTCTGTTACACCTAACAGTCAGGACTGATGGATAATGCAAGATATGTTCTTGGTAGAATATAAGATCACTTCTTATATCCAACTGAAATCACCCCTCCCATCATGTGTGCTTGAGAACTTCAAGGAAGATAGGAGACTGTGACTAAAACATTTGGTATGTTATCAGTTGCATCAGCATTTCGAGATAGGAAGGCAGTGATCACATTTAATTAAATTATGTAAATCCTTTCCCAAATGGTTGTTGCTCTTGTTTCCTTTCATAAATGGATGAAATGAACAAATAAATTACAGGACTACTCAGACTCCATTCCTTGGGAACTGTCACATAGTCCTTGACAGTGAAACCAGAGGGGCAGATACAGAGCACTGACCTTAACAGAATTTCAGCAAGACAGTAGCCTGGCCAGCTTATCCTGAGTTAAAGTTTAAATTAGATGTGCTTCTGCCAATACAAGAGAAAATCAGTCTGCTGTTCTGACAGCACCTTTGCTGCAACCATTTATGTAGAATACACACAGTTATTCAAAAAATGTTGGCAGTGATGTTATTCATATTAATTAAATAAGAACCATCTGAGAATGCTAAAATGTATCCTATTTTCAGCTAACAATTAAGGACTGTTGCATAATAATCAGGCTCTTGAAACATTTTCTCTAAACATTTCAATTTCTATTAACCATTTTAATTGAATTCAAGTTGTAATAAAAATATAGAATGGTGCTGCCCTCTTTAAGCTATGATGTTAAGAGCCAATCTCTGGATTTTTAAACAGATATAAGAGACTGAGTTGCTAGGTAGAAGGCCCAGTGACACGGTATAAAAATGAGATATTCCAAGAGAGAAGGCATGGAAGTTTCCTCTCTGCTACTTAACTCTGTTTCTTACATACACCAATCAATTACTGTAAACTGCTCATCTCTGAAGCGGGAGTAATATTACCTGTTGTGTAAGTTTGCTGTAAAAAGCACTCGGTGCAGTACCTAGCACATAATAGGTACTTGAAGATGAGAGACATTAGTATTGATAATGGATTTGAAATAAATTGCATATACTTTCCACTGTTATTCTATCAGACCTAAACCTAGAAAATACAGATAGCACTAACATTATTTTTATGATGATGTAAATTAATTTGTAAAGGTATAAGAATTCAGACCACAACACCCAAAAGATCAAACTTGGAATCCCCTGTGATGGCTAATTTTATATGATAACCTGTTAACTACATACCATGTCTAGATATATGGTAACACATTATTCCAGGTGATTCTATGAGGATATTTTTTGGATGAGATTAACATTCAAATCAGTTGACTTTAAGCAAAGCAGATTGTCCTACATAGAGTAGGTGGGCCATATCCAATCGATTAAAGGCCCAAAAAGAACAAAAGTACTGAGCTCCTCTGAGCTAGAGGGAATGCTGCCAACAGACAGCCTTCATACATGAACTGCAGCATCAGCTTTTCCTGGTTCTCCAGCTTACCAGCCCACCCTGCAGATTTTGCACTTCTTTCCATGAGCATCATGAGAAGTCCACAGCTCAAAAGGTAAAGATTCTGCCTGCAATGCAGGAGATTGGGGTTTGATCCCTGTGTTATGAAGATCCTCTAGAGAAGGAAATGGCAACCCACTCTAGTACTCTTGCCTGGAGAATCCCAAGCACAGAGGAACTTGGCAGGCTACAGTCCATGAGGTCACAAGAATCAGACATGATGTAGTGACTAAACCATCACCAGAATCACCTAAGCAAATTCCTTAAAATAAATCTCCTCTGCATATATAACCCAACAGTGGCCACAGAACAGAAAAGGTCAGTTTTCATTCCAACCCAAAGAAGGGTAATGCCAAAGAAGGTTCAAACTACTGTACAGTTGCACTCAATTCACATGCTAGTCAGGTTGTACTCAAAATCCTTCAAGCTAGACTTCAGCAGCACATGAATAGAGAAAATTCAGATATACAAGCTGGGTTAAGAAAAAGTAGAGGAAACAGAAATTGAATTGCCAACATTTTTTAGATCGTAGAGAAAGAAAGGGAATTCCAGAAAAATATCTACCTGGAATCAAGATTGTGGGGAGAAATGTCAGTAACCTCAGATATGCAGATGATACCACTCTAATGGCAGAAAGTGAACAGGAACTAAAGAGCCTCTTGATGAAGGTGAAAGAGGAGAGTGAAAAAGCTGACTTAAAACTCAACAATCAAAAAACTAAGATTGTGGCAGTCGGTCCCATCACTTCATGGCAAAGAGAAGAGGAAAAAGTGGAATCAGTGACAGATTTTATTTTCTTGGGCTTCAAAATCACTGCAGACAGTGAATGCAGCCATGAAATTAAAAGATGCTTGTTCCTTGGAAGAAAAGCTATGACAAACCTAAACAGCATATATTAAAAAGCCGAGACATCACTTGGCCAACAAAGGTCCATAGAGTCAAAGCTATGGTTTTTCCAGTAGTCATGCATGGATATGAGAGTTGGACCATAAGGAAAGCTGAGCACTGAAGAACTGATGCTTTTGAATTGTGGTGCTTGAGAAGTCTCTTGAGAGTCCCTTGAACTGCAAGGAGATCAAACCAGTCAATCCTAAAGGAACTCAAACCCTAAATATTCATTAGAAGGACTGATGCTAAAGCTGAAGCTCCAATACTTTGACCACCTGATGAAAGAGCCCACTCATTGGAAAAGACCCTGATGCTGGGAAAAGTTGAAGGCAAAAGGAGAAGGGAGTGATAGAGGATGAAATGGTTAGACAGCATTACCAACTCAATGGACATGAATCTGAGCAAGCTACAGGAGATAGTGAAGGACAGGGGAGCCTGGTGTGCTACAGTCCACTGGGTCAAAGAGTTGATGGTGACTTAGTGACTGAACAACAACAACAACATATATGCACATCCTTTTGGTTTGGCTTCTCTAATTGGGGCTTCCACAATGGCTCAGTGAGTAAATAATAAGCCTGCAATGCAGGAGATACAGGAGACATGGGTTCAATCCTTGGGTCAGGAAGATCCCTTGGAGAAGGAAATGGCAACCCACTCCAGTGTTCTTGCCTGGAAAATCTCATAGACCCTAGGACCCTGGCTAATCTGTCTCCTCAGGCAAAAAGTATCCTATTATGTGTTAGATCCTGACAGCAGTTGTCAGTTATGTTAGCATTATGGCCCTTCACCTTCATGATAGGTAGGTCTCCCCTCACTAGGTATGTCCCCTGCCAGTGAATAAAGGACAAAGTAAACTCTGTTCACATTCCTTAACAGCCAGAACCACAATCTACTATTCTCATTAATTCCCTTAAGGACAATTTAGTCTTAGAAATATCAGAGGATTAAAACCCTATTTACTAATTGTCCAAAAATATATATCTACCTTCAAAATATCTGCCTGCAGTGCAGGAATCCTGGTTTCGATCCCTTTGTTGGGAAGATCCTCTGGAGGAGGAAATGACAACCCACTCTAGTATTCTTGCATGGAGAATCCCATGGATAAAGAAGCTTGTCAGCCTACAGTCCATGGAGTCCCAAAAGAATCTGACAGGACTGAGCGACTTACACTTTCTTAATATCCACATGTCTATTTCAAAATTTATCCAGGCTTTCTGTCAAAAAAGTATTGTTCAACCACTTAGGTCTCTTACCTCCTGCCCCTTATCTATATATCTATTGATCATCTTCTGGTTTATTACCAGGTTTTGCCTATTTTGTTCTTTTTCCTAAGGAAGAGCCCAATTTGTTAGAGGAATGAGATATGATTTCTAATGGCAAAATTGGGGTCACTTTTTAACTAATTTGTGGGAATATATCTATCCTTAAAGATTGTTATACATTTTTGGAAGTGGTCTATATCAGGTCAAGATAGAGATTAAGAACGGAATTTAAATTATTTCATTTAAAAACAAAGAACAAGAAAAATATACAATTTTTTTTTCTTCACACTCCCAGGAAGAGGGCTACAGAACTTAAGGTTTGTCTAATCTTCAGAGCTTATCTCTTTGAACCTAGTTTACATCCATAAAACCCAAATCCATAGTAAGACCACACATCCTAGTCAGAGTAGTTGTGATAAGCACAGTTTAGGTTAAGACAAATGCATAGAACTGAGACATAATAGACAAGTACTTGGAAACAGGAACTAGACTGTAGAAATATACGGCTGTGTAATAAATAGGTCACTTGCATATTAATGAGCTCCTATGACCTTGGAATTTGTTCCTGAATCCTCTACAAGCTACACTCTCAGTGAAATAGTGTATTATTTGGGAATAGCATATTTGTGTTCCATTTTCTTAGCCAGGTTGAAAATAAACACTCCTATGAGGCTTAAAAAATCCATTTTGAAGTATCTACAGACAAAACTATTCAAGGTGTGGATCTGGAGGAACTATCTCTCTGAGTATCTGAGACATGTCAAATGTTTAGGTATAAGCACTGAAGGTTATCAATACTACATTAACCTTTTAAAAAGAGTGTGAATACTTTTATCCCTAAGTTTTGAAGGAAAAAAAAATACAGTGGAAAGAACTCTATAGCTGCACCCCCAAGATTCTGTCTCCTGGTTATTCAACCAAACACTATCTAGGTAGGGCTATGAGGGGATTCTGTAGATGTAATTGAGGTTATGGACCTTAAATTATGGAAAGTAGCCTGTATTATCCAGATGGGCTCATTCTAACTACCTGACCTCTTAAAAGCAGAGAAATTTCTCCAGCTCAAGTCAGAGGAGCTATGAGACAGAAGAGGCAGTCAGACTCGAAGGAAGTGGCAGTCATCCTCCAAGAGTTGAGAATGACCTCAGGCTGACAAGCAGCAAGGCAACTCAGACCTCAGTCCTACAGCCACGTAGACCTAATTTCTGCCAACAACCCAAATGTTTTTCTCCCAAAGCCTCCTGATGAAAACCTAGGGGGCCTAAAACCTTGAGGTTATACTATGGGATCTGGAGCATAGCTCATGGATCCTCTGGATCCCTGAACTACAGAACAGTCAGATCATAAATTTGTGTGGTTTAAGCTGCTAAATCTGTGATAGTTTATTATGGCAGCAACACAACACTAATCTAGTACTTAAAAATAATTTTTTATTTTCCTCCATTTCCTCTATTCCTCCCCCCTTGATAGGAGCAAAAGCAGTTTTCAGAAAATCTACAGGAGGGAAAATCTGTGCTTTGCAGATGCACCCTACAAATTTAAATTAGCCAATAGCAATTATTCAAATTAGCATTTTCCCCTAAAATCAGACTGGTAAAAGAAACAAACAAGCACACATTTCCATTGAGAAGAAAGGACTCCAAATTCGCATTCTGTCATTTACTGGTTTACATGACTTTGGATACATTTTTAATCCTTTAAAACATTATGAGGACTAAAAATGATTTTTTTAAGTGAATATCTCATTTACAAGAGATTGTATAATAATTTTTAAAGATACCGAAAGACTCTAATACCTAAACTCATCATTTTGGTTTTTTGCAGAAGCAATCTGTTTATTGTAAAACAAATATGAGAAACACCACATGAGATTGATCTTTAAAAAAATAAAATGAAAAAGATAAAAGCATATTTAACATTTCAGAATAATTCCTGTAAATATTCTGCTGTAAATATCCTTCCAGACACTCAATTTTTGCAGCATATAACATACATATAAATATTAAGAAAAGATGGCAAGGATACACAGAAGAACTATACAAAAGGATCTTAATGACCGAGATAAACACGATGGTGTGATCAGTCACCTAGAGCCAAATATACTGGACTGCAAAGTCAAATGGGCCTTAGGAAGCATCACTATGAACAAAGCCAGTGGAGGTGATGGAATTCCAGCTGAGCTATTTCAAATCCTAAAAGATGATGCTGTGAAAGTGCTGCACTCAATATGCCAGCAAATTTGGAAAACTCACAGTTGCCACGGGACTGGGAAAGGTCAGTTTTCATTCCAATCCCAAAGAAGGGCAACGCCAAACAATGTTCAAACTACTGCACAATTGCACTCATCTCACACGCTAGCAAAGCAGTGCTCAAAATTCTCCAAACTAGGCTTCAAAAGTACGTGAACCGAGAACTTCCAGATATTCAAACTGGATTTAGAAAAGGTAGAGGAACCAGAAATCAAACTGCCAACATCTTCTGGATCATAGAAAAAGCAAGAGAATTCCAGAAAAACATCTACTTTGTCTTCATTGACTACACTAAAGTCTTTGACTGTGTGGATCACAACAAACTGTGGTAAATTCTTAAAGAGATGGGAGTATCAGACCACTTTACCTGCCTACTGAAAAATCTGTATGAAGGTCAAGAAACAAGTTAGAACTGGACATGGGACAACAGACTGGTTCCAAATTGGGAAAGGAATATGTCAAGGCTGTATATTGTCACCCTGCTTATTTAACTTCTATGCAGAGTACATCATGCGAAATTCCAGGATGGATGAAGCACAAGCTGGAATCAAGATTGCAGGGAGAAATAGCAATAACCTCTGACATCCAAATGACACCACCCTTATGGCAGAAAGCAAAAAAGAACTGAAGAGCCTCTTGATGAAAGTGAAAGAGTAGAGTGAAAAAACTGGCTTAAAACTTAACATTCAAAAAATGAAGATCATGGCATCTGGTCCCATCACTTCATGGCGAATAGATGGGGAAACAATGGAAACAGTGACATACTTTATTTTCTTGGGCTCCAAAATCACTGCAGATGGTGACTGTAGCCATGAAATTAAAAGATGTTTGCTCATTGGAAGCAAAGCTATGAGCAACCTAGCCAGCATATTAAAAAGCAGAGACATCACTTTGCCAACAAAGGTCCGTCTAGTGAAAGCTATGGTTTCTCTAGTAGTTATGTATGAATGTGGGACTTGGACTATAAAGAAAGCTGAGTGCTCAAGAATTGACACTTTTGAGCTGTGGTGTTGGAGAAGACTCTTGATAGTCCCTTGGGCTACAAGGAGATCAAACCAGTCCATCCTAAAGGAAATCAGTCCTGAATATTCATTGGAAGGACTGATGCTAAAACTCCAATGCTTTGGCCACCTGATGCAAAGAACTGATTCATTGGAAAAGACCCTGGTGCAGAGAAAGATTGAAGGCAGGAGGAAAAAGGGAGAACAGAGGATGAGATGGTTAGATGGCATCTCTGACTTGATGGACATGAGTTTAAGCAAGCTCCGCAAGTTGGTGATGGAAAGGGAAGCCTGGCGTGCTGCAGTCCATGGGGTCAGAAAGAGTCAGACATACTGAGCAACTGAACTGAACTGAATGCACATATAATAAAACAATGTATATATATAGTATAGCAGGGAAATGTATTGATGGTTTTTCTCTTTTCTTACTGCTATAAAGACATCAGAAATAATGAGAACTTCTTTTTTCCAAGGAAAACTCAAAATTGAGTTTCACAGACTGAATTTTCCATACCTGGGGCTTCTCTTCCCCCTGCCTAGGGAAAGAAACTTCCCTTTACTGCGAAAATGAGGTTCACTTATGTCCTTGTGATGGGACCATCCTGGACAGCAGAGGAAGAGGCAGGGCATCCAAAGGCAATGCCCACAATGACCTCTCAGAAGATCCAAATCACACTCAGCAAAGATCAAGTGCCAAAACAAACCTCTAGCTGATAAGATCAGAATACTTGCCACCTAAATATATATCATAGTGAAATTTTAAAATGTGGTGCTTCTTATATCCAAACTGTGTTGTAAATATAATATATAAAATTTCACAAAAATTCTAGAGCCTCTGTTTTTCACTTCATGTCTTTTTTTTTTTTTTTTAATTTTTTTATTAGTTGGAGGCTAATTACTTCACAACATTTCAGTGGGTTTTGTCATACATTGGTATGAATCAGCCATAGATTTACACTTATTCCCCATCCCGATCCCCCCTCCCATCTCCCTCTCCACCCGATTCCTCTGGGTCTTCCCAGTGCACCAGGCCGGAGCACTTGTCTCATGCATCCCACCTGGGCTGGTGATCTGTTTCACCATAGATAGTATACATGCTGTTCTTTTGAAACATCCCACCCTCACCTTCTCCCACAGAGTTCAAAAGTCTGTTCTGTATTTCTGTGTCTCTTTTTCTGTTTTGCATATAGGGTTATCGTTACCATCTTTCTAAATTCCATATATATGTGTTAGTATGCTGTAATGTTCTTTATCTTTCTGGCTTACTTCACTCTGTATAATGGGCTCCAGTTTCATCCATCTCATTAGAACTGATTCAAATGAATTCTTTTTAATGGCTGAGTAATATTCCATGGTGTATATGTACCACAGCTTCCTTATCCATTCATCTGCTGATGGGCATCTAGGTTGCTTCCATGTCCTGGCTATTATAAACAGTGCTGCGATGAACATTGGGGTGCACGTGTCTCTTTCAGATCTGGTTTCCTCAGTGTGTATGCCCAGAAGTGGGATTGCTGGGTCATATGGCAGTTCTATTTCCAGTTTTTTAAGAAATCTCCACACTGTTCTCCATAGTGGCTGTACTAGTTTGCATTCCCACCAACAGTGTAAGAGGGTTCCCTTTTCTCCACACCCTCTCCAGCATTTATTGCTTGTAGACTTTTGGATAGCAGCCATCCTGACTGGTGTGTAATGGTACCTCATTGTGGTTTTGATTTGCATTTCTCTAATAATGAGTGATGTTGAGCACCTTTTCATGTGTTTGTTAGCCATCTGTATGTCTTCTTTGGAGAAATGTCTGTTTAGTTCTCTGGCCCATTTTTTGATTGGGTCATTTATTTTTCTGGAATTGAGCTGCAGGAGTTGCTTGTATATTTTTGAGATTAATCCTTTGTCTGTTTCTTCATTTGCTATTATTTTCTCCCAATCTGATGGCTGTCTTTTCACCTTACTTATAGTTTCTTTTGTAGTGCAAAAACTTTTAAGTTTCATTAGATCCCATTTGTTTAGTTTTGCTTTTATTTCCAATATTCTGGGAGGTGGGTCATAGAGGATCTTGCTGTGATTTATGTCGGAGAGTGTTTTGCCTATGTTCTCCTCTAGGAGTTTTATAGTTTCTGGTCTTACATTTAGATCTTTAATCCATTTTGAGTTTATTTTTGTGTATGGTGTTAGAAAGTGTTCTAGTTTCATTCTTTTGCAAGTGGTTGACCAGTTTTCCCAGCACCACTTGTTAAAGAGGTTGTCTTTTTTCCATTGTATATCCTTGCCTCCTTTGTCAAAGATAAGGTGTCCATAGGTCCGTGGATTTATCTCTGGGCTTTCTATTCTGTTCCATTGATCTATATTTCTGTCTTTGTGCCAGTACCATACTGTCTTGATGACTGTGGCTTTGTAGTAGAGTCTGAAGTCAGGCAGGTTGATTCCTCCAGTTCCATTCTTCTTTCTCAAGATTACTTTGGCTATTCGAGGTTTTTTGTATTTCCATACAAATTGTGAAATTATTTGTTCTAGTTCTGTGAAAAATACCGTTGGTAGCTTGATAGGGATTGCATTGAATCTATAGATTGCTTTGGGTAGAATAGCCATTTTGACAATATTGATTCTTCCAATCCATGAACACGGTATGTTTCTCCATCTGTTTGTGTCCTCTTTGATTTCTTTCATCAGTGTTTTATAGTTTTCTATGTATAGGTCTTTTGTTTCTTTAGGTAGATATACTCCTAAGTATTTTATTCTTTTTGTTGCAATGGTGAATGGTATTGTTTCCTTAATTTCTCTTTCTGTTTTTTCATTGTTAGTATATAGGAATGCAAGGGATTTCTGTGTGTTAATTTTATATCCTGCAACTTTACTATATTCATTGATTAGCTCTAGTAATTTTCTGGAAGAGTCTTTAGGGTTTTCTATGTAGAGGATCATGTCATCTGCAAACAGTGAGAGTTTCACTTCTTCTTTTCCTATCTGGATTCCTTTTACTTCTTTTTCTGCTCTGATTGCTTGTGGCCAAAATTTCCAACACTATGTTGAATCAGTAGTGGTGAGAGTGGGCACCCTTGTCTTGTTCCTGATTTCAGGGGAAAAATGCTTTCAATTTTTTCACCATTGAGGGTGATGCTTGCTGTGGGTTTGTCATATATAGCTTTTATTATGTTGAGGTATGTTCCTTCTATTCCTGCTTTCTGGAGAGTTTTAATCATAAATGGGTGTTGAATTTTGTCAAAGGCTTTCTCTGCATCTATTGAGATAATCATATGGTTTTTATCTTTCAATTTGTTAATGTGGTATATTACATTGATTGATTTGTGGATATTAAAGAATCCTTGCATTCCTGGGATAAAGCCCACTTGGTCATGGTGTATGATTTTTTTAATATGTTGTTGGATTCTGTTTGCTAGAATTTGTTAAGGATTTTTGCATCTATGTTCATCAGTGATATTGGCCTGTAGTTTTCTTTTTTTGTGGCATCTTTGTCTGGTTTTGGAATTAGGGTGATGGTGGCCTCATAGAATGAGTTTGGAAGCTTACCTTCATCTGCAATTTTCTGGAAGAGTTTGAGTAAGATAGGTGTTAGCTCTTCTCTAAATTTTTGGTAGAATTCAGCTGTGAAGCCATCTGGTCCTGGCTTTTGTTTGCTGGAAGATTTTTGATTACAGTTCGATTTCCTTGCCTGTGATGGGTCTGTTAAGATCTTCTATTTCTTTCTGGTTCAGTTTTGGAAAGTTATCTTTTCTAAGAATTTGTCCATTTCATCCAAGTTGTCCATTTTATTGGCATAGAGCTGCTGGTAGTAGTCTCTTATGATCCTTTGTATTTCAGTGTTGTCTGTTGTGATCTCTCCGTTTTCATTTCTAATTTTGTTAATTTGGTTCTTCTCTCTTTGTTTCTTAATGAGTCTTGCTAATGGTTTGTCAATTTTGTTTATTTTTTCAAAAAACCAGCTTTTAGCTTTGTTGATTTTGGCTATGGTCTCTTTAGTTTCTATTGCATTTATTTCTGCCTTAATTTTTAAGATTTCTTTCCTTCTGCTAACTCTGGGGTTCTTCATTTCTTCCTTCTCTAATTGCTTTAGGTGTAGAGTTAGGTTATTTATTTGGCTTTTTTCTTGTTTCTTGATGTAAGCCTGTAATGCTGTGAACCTTCCCCTTAGCACTGCTTTTACAGTGTCCCATAGGTTTTGGGTTGTTGTGTTTTCATTTTTCATTCATTTCTATACATATTTTGATTTCTTTTTTGATTTCTTCTATGATTTGTTGGTTATTCAGAAGCGTGTTATTTAGCCTCCAGGTGTTTGAATTTTTAACAATTTTTTTCCTGTAATTGAGATCTAATCTTACTGCACTGTGGTCAGAAAAGATGACTGGAATGATTTCAATTTTTTGAATTTTCCAAGACCAGATTTATGGCCTAGGATGTGATCTATTCTGGAGAAGGTTCCGTGTGCACTTGAGAAAAAGGTGAAGTTGATTGTTTTGGGGTGAAATGTCCTATAGATATCAATTAGGTCTAGCTGGTCCATTGTTGTAATTTTAAAGTTAGTGGTTCCTTGATTTTTGTTTAGTTGATCTACAAATTAACCTGTTTTTAATTATACAAATGAAAAAGTAACATCATGCATGTTCTTCCTTTTAGCCCTATCCCAGATATTCTTCTGGTACTACTTCTAAATCCAAGTCTCATAGTAGTGCAGCTTGGAAGTCCGGAGATGAAGGGTGGACTAGATGTTTAGTGGAAGAGCTTCTCGGGGAATCAGGGAATCCTGAGACACACATAACTGACTACCAGTCACTCACACATCAGCATGACTCTTCCTTCCACAGGTGAGCTTCTGTGCCATCAGGGATCATGAAAAATTACAAGCCTCTTCCCAAAAACATCAGTGGTCTCTTTGGAGATACTCACTGGAAAGTCATAATTGGTTTTGGTAATTAGCAACTCAAAAAAGTTTTTCAGAAAGATCATTAGCTCCTCAAGCCTGCCCTGTCATTACTACTTCAAATGAAATGATAATTGCATTCTGAGGGAAGATGAGGTCACAGAACATAAACCTATATCTCAGGGTCTGACCGCTTCCCTCCTGCTCACGTCCTGACTGTCATGAACTTCACCCTGAGCCCACCATCCTGGCAGTGAGAAGGAGTCAGGCGAGTATTTTCTATTTCAGCCCAAGAGACAGAGTTTATGGAAGGAAGTCTGTAAGTGTTCATGTCTGGAAAAGGGATCTGGCGGGTAAGAACAGATTCAGTGGCAAAGCTAGACAGTGAAGCAGAATAAGACTGCAGGTATGAGCTGAGCTTGTAAAGAGACGTGAGGATCCTAATCCCTGCCTAATGCCTCCTGGTGTCGTTAAATAAAATATTCACTGTGGATGATCAATGTTGAAGCATTGGAGTGAGGATGAAGAATCATTTTTTTAAGGTCATAAGGCTTTTTGTTTTGAAATCATTCTGATGTTACCTTGCATGCATGCTTGAGGGCTCAGTTGTGTCCAACTCTTGGTGACACCGTGGACTGTAGCCCACCAGGTTCCTCTGTCCATGGAATTGTCCAGGCAAGAATATTAGAGTGGGTTGCCATTTCCTTCTCCAGAGAATCTTCCCAACCCAGGGACTGAACCTGCGTCTCCTACATTACAGGTGGATTCTTTACCACTGAGCCACCTTTATATTACTTCACAGGATTTAAAGATTAAATTATCTTTATAATTAGAGGTACATTTATAATGCCTTTTTGCCTATAGTACAGAGTAAGATAGCACTGTGCGTGCATGCTCAGTCACTTCAGTCATGTCTGACTCTTTAAGACTCTAAGGACTATAGCCTGCCAGCCTCTTCTGTCCATAGAATTTTCCAGGCAAGAATACTGGAGTGAGTTGCCATTTCCTCCTCCAGGGGATCTTCCCAACCCAGGGGCTGAACCCACATCTCTTTCATTGCAGGCAGATTCTTTACTCCTGAGCCACCAGGGAAGCCAGGATAGCGCAGTAACAATTTTCTAATCCTCTGCATACATTGGGAATATAAATTTGTTTTTGGATAAAAAAATTTTTTTTATCAAGCTCTAGGAGTATGATACATTTACTAAATACAGTGATTATCTCCATTGAAAACATTCAAGGTCTAACAACTGTGGAGAGATGCTTTCCCTACTCAAGTTAGAGAAGTAAAATTTAAGGAAAAGATAACTCTTTATTATGAGTGTTAAGATATAGTCAGGACAAAATGTATCTTGTCTTGTGTTGTATGGCTTGATAATATTCTAACATCAATTCCAAGCTCACAACTCATATCTTTATGATTTCAACTTAAACAATACACAGGGTTCCATATTCACTAAGTTGCATTTAACTGTGTTGCATTTAAGACATGCATAAAATACATGTCTCTTGTATTTTAACATCTTTCACAAATCTTGCTTCATTGTTAACAGTTTTATTCATTGTAAGCATTAATAAATACCTAGGCATTTAGACCAAAATTATTAATAACAGGTAAAAGAGCTGCACTCTTTTTTATCACATAGCAGTACTTCATGCATTACAGTTAAGTGGAGAAGGACTTATCATCCAATAATTTATTTGATAGATACCATTGTGTTTTGTTCCTGGAATGAGCAAACAAGCCTTTCTGTGGCCAACTGATGCTAAACAAATCTTGCATCGTTAAATCCAATTAGCACATTTACTGTAACAGTAGTCTGTGAAACTGCATCTGTACTTTATTATGACCTCAAAAAATCATTTATATTTGATATTGACCATATGGTAAAGTCTTAGACTAAAAAATAGTTCCTAATAGTATTGAAACATGTATATTATCATATGTGAAATAGATCGCCAGTCCAGGTTCAATGCATGAGCCAGGGTGCTCAGGGCTGGTGCACTGGGATGATCCTGAGGGGAGAGAGTTGGGAGGGGGTTCAGGATGGGGAACATATGTAAACCCATGGCTGATTCGTGTGAATGTATGGCAAAAACCACTACAGTATTGTAAAGTAATTAGCCTCCAATTAAATAAATTTATATTAAAACAAATAAAAGCAATTTCACCCCCCCTTAAAAAAATAATTTTTTAAAGTTCCTAAAAATAGAAACTTTACAACCATAATTATATAATAAAATTTTAAAATGATGTGAATTAGATGGAAAAGTATGAAAACAAAATGAAATTCATCTGGGTCTTCCCAGTGCACCAGGCCGGAGCACTTGTCTCATGCATCCCACCTGGGCTGGTGATCTGTTTCACCATAGATAGTATACATGCTGTTCTTTTGAAACATCCCACCCTCACCTTCTCCCACAGAGTTCAAAAGTCTGTTCTG